>NW_027530631.1:662416-728505 GCF_008692635.1 Crocuta crocuta
ATGAATGTGGGTGGGGGGGGAAGGAAAATAAAGAGATTTAAAATGATAGGGAATATGTTTATTTGGTTCCCTGATTAAAATTAAGTTTTGCAGTTATGCTAAATATAAATATATTTGAATAGTCAGATAAGAGCAAGTATAAGACGTAAGAGATTAGTACGTCTAAGTAAAGAAAAGACAGTGTGGGTTTTTGTTGCTGTGGTGGTGATGGTTAGTATTAATACATGTATATTGAATGGTACCTTATTCTCAAAGTAATTCAACAGTAATTTACATATACCTGGTATTTTATATAATGTGCTAAAGGAGACATTGTTCATGTAAAACAGCATTACAGAGAGGTAATTGGTAAATGTAATTAGTGAAAACTAATTTTGTCAGATGAATATTTTTAAATATTCTTGTAGAGGTTGATTAGACTAAAATTGTGAGTAGATTATCTTCCCTTACATCATTTTTACTGCTACTTTTGAAAAAAGCTAAGAGTACTTCTTAGTTCTATACCTAAGACCTTTTTTTTACTCTTCATATCAAATAGTTCACTGATTCACTGATGGTATGTGCAAAGAGTTCTCTATCCAGAAAGTGTCAACATGAAAGTCTTCTTCTTGCTGACAAGTCTCTCCATTACTGAAGATCAGTTAGTAGAGGTTATCGTGTCTCCATTAATAACAGTTTGATCCTTTGTTAGATTTTTATTCACTCCATTGTTAAATGAATCTTTGCTGAAAATTAGGAAATCAATTCTACAGTACCTTAATGACAGAGAAGGAATGTCTCAAGGCAGTCTCTCACCATCAAAGCATTAGGGGTGTGTCTTTTCAAAATGAAAAATATAGCCTATCCAATTAACAAAAAGGGTAGCAAGTTCCTTTATAGGTGTGAAATGGAGTCAGCAAAGCAGTGCTTGTCAGCCAGATGCCAAAGTTCCAACCTCAACGTTAGATGATCAAATATGTATCTAGTCTGCTTTAAAAGGCTATTGTCATTGTATCCAACCTAGGATATCAAAGAGAGGCCAGTCCTCATCACAAGTGGAGCAGTGTTCTTTTTGCATCTCATTCTGTACTCGCAGGCTTCCCAAACAGAGTGGAGAAAACTAAGGTGAAAAGAGTTCAAATTAATCCTTAAAAGATAAGGACAGTGAGTAAAGTAAATGTGGAGACATAAAGGCTTAAAAGCATGATACTGTGTGTAACTACTGTGTAAAGGTGGGCCATGTCTATATTAGAGATGAGAACAAGTGGACTTTTGCATTCTGAACCCGAAATATCCATTCTCTCTTGAGCTCTTCATTGACATTATTTCACTAAATTGGCCAACAAAGATCAGAATCATCATATCTTCTGTTATAGGGAGCTGGAATTTTCATTTAATAATATGCATCCCACAAGTATGCAAAGCTTATCCCTTGTACCCCTTTCACAAAGTAGCTGGTGTGTGTGATCCACACAACTCAGATGTGTAAAGGAATATATGCAATCAAATGTGTTACTGAGGGTCAATTTTAAAGATGTTGCTATGAGTCCCTATATCAGTTGCCTGGTAAGCTAGTAGTACAGATGTATACAACTAAGGTCAAAGCAATGCTAAGATTCAGTTGTAAAGTATGACATTTCTGTATGCAGATGTCACCAATGGAGCATATGCATAATTTGTATTTTGAGTTTAAACCTTAGAGCAACAACTTAATCGAAAAGTCTGTGGTGATGTAAATTTACATAATGTAGAAATAGAATTTTAAATATGGCTAGCATAACTGTGGAAAGGCATTTTTTATTTTATTTCATTGTGACTAATATAAATATAAATGTAAATGGGTGTGTCTAACGTCTATCCTACTGAATAGCACATCTTTATTTTTTTTCAAAATTTTAATATAGTTTATTGTCAAGTTGGTTTCCATATAGCACCCAGTGCTCCATGCCCATCACCCCCCTTCCCCTCTCCCCCACCCCCATCAGCCCTCAGTTTGTTCTCAGCATTCAAGAGTCTCTCTTGAATGGTTTGCCTCCATCCTTCTTCATAACTATTTTTCCCTTCCCCTCCCCCATGGTCTTCTGTTAACTTTCTCCTGTTCCACATGGGTGAAAACATATGGTATCTGTCCTTGTCTGCCTGACTTATTTCACTTAGCATAATACCCTCAAATTCCATCCATGTTGCTACAAATGGCCAGATTTCATTCTTTCTCATTGCCATGTAGTATTTCATCTTCTTGTAGGATCACATCTTCTTGATCCATTTGTCAGTTGATGGACATTTAGGCTCTTTCCATGATTTGGCTATTGTTGAAAGTGCTGCTATGAACATTGGGGTACATATGCCCCTATGCATCAGCATTCTTGTATCCCTTGGGTAAATTCCTAGCAGTGCTTGCATAGCACATCTTTAAAGCAGCAATAAGACAAAGGCGCAAATCCACAAATGTATAGCAAATGTATTGAAACAGTAGGTAGGACATACTTATTTTGAAATACAATTAAGGTCACACTTATATTTGCTTAGCCATTCCCATGTGTAGCAACCTCATCAACGATGTTGCCTAATAAGTATATGACTAAAGGAATTCTAAATATATTTGGCTAAAAGGAAGGCATACAAATTCATTGAACACAATTTTATTCGGAATTCTGAGAATTCGTAGATCAGTTGGAGGCAGGTCCTGATTTTAAGAAACAAATTATTCAGTGAAAAGCAAAACAAATTAAACACTAACTAAGGTAAAAACAGATGAAATAAGATCTCTAATATAGATCAAGCATAGTACTCTGGGAGGAGAAGAGTATTTAATTCCATTGTCAGATAAAAGAAACCATTTCCTGGAAAGAGGGTATTCGTGATGAGCTTTGAAGGATGAGGAGAATAAGAGAAGTAAATGACAAAGTAAAAAGACCGGAGGCATGAAATAGCATATTATATTCGTGGAAGTTTCAGAGGGATTGGAAAGTTGCAGTTTAAAGTGATGATAATCGACAGTCTGGTACTGGGACAAGAGGGGTCCTCGATTTGTTATGGCTAGAAATTTGAAATTTATTCTGTGGAGCCCACAGATATTTTGATAGGTTTAGTGACATGATTTCATCTATGCCTTAGGAAAAAAAATGCTATGATAATGCAAGGGGGGACTGCCATAATAAATTAGAGGCAGGAAAACCAGTGAAGAAGCTACTAACTATAATCTAAGCAAGAAGATACTACTAGACTGGGGGCACCTGGATGGCCCAGGTAAACCTCTAACTTTAGCTTAGGTGATGAGCTCTCAGTTGCTCTGTTCTAGCCCTGCATCCAGCTCTCTGGGCTGAGGGACCAGCATCTGATCCTGTCTCCCTCTCTCTGCCCCTCCCCCCTCAAAAATAAATAAACAAAAACAAACAAGCAAAAGAAGAAGAAGAAGGAGAAGGAGAAGGAGAAAGAAGGAGAAGGAGAAGGAGAAGGTACTACTAGCCTGAACTAGCTAGTATTTTAGAAGGAAGGTAAACAATATCTTTGTGGACGGTGCAGAGTTTGGAGTTGAGTATTCAGGTTAAACATCTTCAGGAGAGGGAGAGGTCAAACATAGTTCATACCATCTCATTTCAAGGCTTAGCATATAAAGCGATGTCTTTAAGAGAAGGTTTGGTTTCAGTTTGCTTACTTCTTTATTTTGCTTCTTTTAATTTTTTGGTTTCTTTAATCTTCTGATACTCTTGCAAAGTCAGTGCAGAAACTGATCATTAAGGAGAAAGGACATGAGTTAAAGAGATGTACAATTCACAAGGTAGAATTCCAATCAGAGGTAGATTTTTTTAAGAAAAATATTGTGGAGGTAATGCAAATTAAGTTGGAAGATACAAGCAATACAAAGATGTAAAGCAAAATAAAAAGCAAAATTAACCTCACCTCCATCCTTCTCCTATCCTACCTGTGAGAATTTCTGCTGTTGATAATTTTCAGTTTTTGTTTCCCTATTTTTCCACATAAATATAAACATATACATAGATTTTTTAAAATGCTAACAATTCTCTTCACTGATGTAATTGTATACAGAATTATCTATAATGCATACATAATAGCGTTACTGAATTACATACCTGCTAGAGTTGCATAATGCTACAGCTATGCAGGTTTATAAATTTATGTATACAAATAGACTGAAATTCAGTCAAAGAAACAATGTATCAATTTATCTGATACCCTTTTTGTGTCAACATGTATAGATCTATGTCACTTTTAATGGTTTGCAGGGTATTCTGAAGCATGAAGGTACATTACTTACCTATTCTCCTTGTAGTACACATTTAGGTTGTTAAAAATATGTTTATGTTATAAATAATGGTGATAATTTAATACTTTGGTATCTTTAAGGATGTATTGCTTGTTAAAAAACAAAAGCATTGATTTAATGTAAGTCCTACTAGGAAATATATAAATTAGGCAACATTTAAATTTTAACATGCAAATAAAAATTCTAAAATATTTGCAGTCATTTGCAGTTTTTAGAAGCTCTCTTGAAAAGAACAGAGATAATGCTAGAAATTATCAGAAATAAAAATTTTAAAAATGTTTTTTAAAATTTAAATGTTTATTTTTGAGAGAGAGACAGAGACAGAGCCACAGTGGGGGAGGAGCAGAGAGAGAGGGAGACACAGAATCCAAAGCAGGCTCCAGGCTCTGAGCTGTCTGCACAGAGCCCAGCACAGGGCTCAAACCCATGAACCTGTGAGATCGTGGCCTGAGGTAATGTCAGATGCTTAACCTACTGAGCCACCCAGGCACACCTAAAAATATTTAAAAATTGGCTTTGTATTGTCCCCCAGTGAAAACAGAATCTCATCTTTAATTATTCAAACATCATGTTATATATGCATATGGTTTTAAGTTTTGTATCCATCCATTCACATAGCTTCCAGGCAACACTGTCACACACCACATACGCATGTTCACACAACTTCAGGTCCTACTACCAATGTATCATTTAAAAGTGATATGTTTTTTTTGAGGTTCAGTCTATGAACTAACAGCCCAATTGCAGTTCGGAGAATTTCCATTTGAATAGAGGTGAACACAATTTTCACCTTGTGAATATTCAGAAATTGAATCTCAGGAAGAAATTTACTCCCAGTAAACATTGTTTTTATATGGAAAATGAGGACCTAGGAAGTGGCTATTTTCAGAAGGATGCAAATCTACCAACACAAGTAGAAATGCATTATAGCTTAGCAGGAACTGCAAAGAACTTTCTCTTTGTGCAAATGTAATTTTTCCCTGGCAGGGAATTTGACGCTGCAGTTTCTCTTAACTCCATTCAGCTTAATTCAAATCTGTAATTAGCACTTCTCATAAAAAAATAATAATCTGTTCTTCTGAAGGTAGAAAGATAAAACTACAATTAACTAGTTATCAATATTTTGTAAGCCATATCTTTAAATTGTAGAATTCCAAATTGTTCTCTGCCAATCCTATGATCCTCTATGTCTAAAATCAGAGAAGACAGAGACTTGTGCAATTGTTTGTTCATATTTGAGATCCCTAAATGTTGGAGCCGGAAATAAAGAAGTTAGAATTTTTTTTTTCATACAGAAACTAAAACTTAAAACCAGACTGCTTACCTCATGGGGGCTTAATTTGTCTTAATATAGTAGGCTGCACAGGTGCCTTCCTGTATGACTCCACAAGCGTTTCCATGTGACACGTGGTTTGCAAATGCCTTATGACGCCAAAGACAGAAGTGTAATTTGGTCAGCCATAGGGGGTTCCATATATCAAGTTGTTGTTTTGCTTTACACCCAATCCCTTCCAGAAAGATTCTAATAAGTCTCCCAATGCAACTTCTGTTTTGCAATACTGGATTTGAAAGTTTTAAGCATACACTAACTTCAAAAATACTTCACTTTTTGGCATTGGAGTTCAACAGAGTGAAAATCCAAAAATGCCCAGATAGTTCTAGAATCTCTTCAGCTTTAAGCTCTTGGGCACTGCTGGGAGGAAAATGCAATTTTCTTACACAATTCCAATTAGATACAAAAGCTTTCTGTTAATTATAAGACACAATATATTTTACATAGGTTTAACCAAAATTATATGACCATAAATGTCTGTCAATAAAGAACCAGCTAAATAAATTTTGGCATATTGTGGAATGAAATATTAGCCAATTTGAAGAAGGAAGTGGAGTCAAAGGACAAGACAAAAAATCTATATGTGCCTTTGGGAATGAGCCCCCGACCATGAAGACATACAGAAAAAGAGAGAGGTATATGTGCATGCTCACACAAACACACACACATACACACACCATTTTAAAAAGAAAATAATGACCACATTTAGATGTGTGTGTAAAGGCACACAAAAACATGAGAAGTTAAAAAGGCAACAGCATTTTCCAATCAAAATTTGGATTTTTAATAAAAACAACACACCTCTAGAAATCTGGAAATTAACTGTTTCCTTTTTTTTTACACATTAAACTGAATAAAATAGAGGTGCCTGGATGGCTGAGTTGGCTAGGCTTCCAACTTCAGGTAAAGTCATGATCTCTCGGTCTGAGTTTGAGCCCCTTGTTGGGCTCTGTGCTGACGGCTCAGAGCCTGGAGCCTGCTTCAGATTTTGTGTCTCCCTCTCTCACTATGCCCATCTTCCACTTGTGCTCTGTCACTTCTTGCTCTCATAAATAAATAAAACATAAAAATTTTAAAAAAAAATTTTTTTTAATTTTATTTATTTATTTCTAGGAGAGAGAGAGGGAGAGAGACAGCGTGAGCAGGGGAGGGGTCAGAGAGAGAGGGAGTCACAGACTGAAACAGGCTCCAGGCTCTGAACTGGCAGTCAGCACAGAGCCCGACGCGGGGCTTGAACCCATGAACCGCGAGATCATGACCTAAGCGAAAGTCGGACGCTTTAACCCACTAAGCCACCCAGGCACCCCATAAAAATTTTTTAAAAATTAAGTGAATAAAATAATATGCATACAATACTTTGTGTTTCAATTTTGAGGAGTAACAAAAGACATGCTACAAACCTGTTATTATCATTATAATAGATTTATTCACTTTTCTTCTAAAAATAATCTTTCTTAGTGATTTTTCAACATGTGGTCTATCCACTGTTGTTAAAACTATCTTCCTTTGGTTTCTAAAACACTGCATATTTCTCATACCTTCTAATCCCTTATACTACTTCGATTTAATTGTACTTGGTTTATATTTGTAATCTACAATAACATAGAATTAGTCATTGAGTAATAATTTATATTCTCCTTCTCTCAACATGCACACACATGCACACCCGCAAAGACATCCATAATCCTATGAAGGAAATAATATTATCCCCAACTTATGGATGAATAAAATGAAGCTGACTCATTGAAAGTGTGAGATCACATAGCACATGCTGAAAGCAAACACAAACACAATTCAGTCTGATTTCAGAGACTATGTTCTCTCATAATACCACCCTGCATCTCCCTTTCATGATGGCATTTCTCAACATTCTTACTGTCATTATTTATAAGTACCCTTTTAGAAATCTCATCCGCTCCCAAGATTTGAATGTCCATTTTTCTATGAATAACACTTAAAGTTATATCTTCAGTTCTGGCATTTCCCATAGAGTGAGGCTTAGTGTAGCCTCACATTGACAAGTGCACTCTCAATAGTCACATAAATGGCTGGCCATTAAGTTCAAAGTTATTTTCCCTTAATTGGAAATCATTTCTCCCATCCCAAATCATTTCCCACTCAACAATCCTATAGCAGTCAGGCTAAATATTTTGAAAGCATTTTTCCCCCTCTTCATTCTTCACTGTAAAATTTAATCTATTATGCAGGGTTGTTTTTTTAAGTATTAAATTTTTTAAATTAACAAACAGTGTTATATTCATTTCAGGTGTGCAATATAGTGATTCAGTAATTCTATACATTATTCCATGCTCATGAAGAGACCTGTGCTCTGGATCTCCTTTATTTCACTGCCTCCCCGTTCCCCTCGGCCTGCCCCTACTAGGGCAACAATCAGCTTGTTCTGTATATATAAGAGTTTGTTTTATTGTTTGTTTCTTTTTTCCCCCTTTGTTTATTCTAATGTTTTGCCTCTTAAACTTTACATATGAGTGAAATCACATATTTGTCTTTCTCTGTTTGACTTATTACGTTTAGCATTATACCCTCTAGGTCCATCCATGTTGTTGCAAATGACAATGTCTCCTTCATTTTTGTGGCCAAGTAATATTCCATCATATACAATGCAATATTATTTTTTTTAATATTTTATTTATTTCTGAAAGAGTGAGAGGCAGAGTGAGCAGGGGAGGGTCAGAGAGAAAGGGAGACACAGAATCTGAAGCAGGCTCCAGGCTCTGAGCTAGCTGTCAGCACAGAGCCCGATGCAGGGCTTGAACCCATGAACCATGAGATCATGACCTGAGCTGAAGTCGGATGCTTAACTGACTGAACCACCCAGGAGCCCTTGGAATATTATATTTATTATTCATTCACCTGTGCATAGGCACTTGGGTTGTTTCCATATCTTGGCTATTGTAAATATGCTGCAATAAACATAGGGGTGCATATATCCTTTCAAATTAGTGTTTTTTTGTATTCTTTGGGTAAACACCCATTAGTGAAATTACAGGATCATATGGTAATTCTCTTTTTAATTTTTTAAGCATTCTCCATACTGTTTCCACAGGGGCTGTACCAATTTGCTTTCCACCAACAGTGTACAGTGTTCCTTTTTCTTCACATCTTCGTCAACACTTGTTATTTGTTATGTTTTTGATTTTAGCCATTTGACAGGTGTGAGGTGATCTCACACTGTCCCTGATGATTAATTATATTGAGCATCTTTCATATGTCTGTTACCCATTTGTATGTCTTCTTTGGAAAAATGTGCATTCAGGACCTCTGCCCATTCTTAATTAGACTTTTTTGGGTTGCTGTTGTTGTTGTTGTTGTTGTTTGGTGGGCTGTATAAGTTAATTATATATTTATTTTTAAGGTTTGTTGGGGGAAGGAGAGGAGCAGAGAGAGAGAAAATCCCAAGCAGGCACTGCACTGTCAGTTATAGAGACCAGTATGGGGCTAGAACTCAAGAACCACGAGATCATGACCTGAAATGAAATCAAGAGTTGGATGTTTAACCAACTGAGCCACCCAGGTACCCCTATTATTTATATATTTAAATAATATTGTAACATTTATTTATTCTTAGAGAGATAGAGCGCACAAGAGGGAGAGGGGCAGAGAGAGAGGGAGACAAAGAATCCAAAGCAGGCTCCAGACTCCGAGTTGTCAGCAGAACCCGATGTGAGGCTTGAACCCACAAACCACAAGATCATGACCTGAGCCAAAGTCTCATGCTTAACCGACTGAGCCACCCAGGCACCCAAATGCACTATATACTTTAGATTTATTGGATATATCATTTGCAAATATCTCCTCCTATTTAGTAAGCTGCCTTGTCACACTGTTGATGGTTACCTTTGCTGTGCAAATGCTTTTAATTCTGATATAGTCTCAATAGTTTAGTTTTGCTTTTGTTTCTCTAGACTGAGGAGATGTATCTAGAAAGATGTTGCAACTGCCAGTGTCAAAGAAATTACTACCCATTTTCTTCTGGAAGCGTTATGGTTTCAGATTTCACATTTAGGTCTTTAGTCCATTTTGAGTTTATTTTTGTGTCTGGTATAAGAAAGTAACCCAGTGTTATTCCTTTGCACGTAGGTGTCCAGTTTTCCCAGTACCATTTGTTGAAGAGACTGCCTTTCCCTATTGCATATTCTTGCCTTTTTGGTCATGGATCAATTGACCATATAATTGTGGGATTATTTCTGGGCTGTTGTGTTCCATGGATCTAGGTGTCTATTTTTGTGCCAGTACCACACTATTTTGATTACTAGGGCTTTGCAGTATATCTTGAAATCTGGGATTTCATTCTCTTCATCCTTTATTCTTCACTGTAAAATTTAATCTATTACTAGTTCTTCCACTGATCACTTTAACTTCTTTCACATTTGTCACTTTTTATCTACTTTTACCTGCAATATTTTTATCCAAAGCCTTTTTTCTGAATATCTTACTTATAAAATGATCTTTCACTTATTCTTCTTAGATCTAAATTCTGCCTTCAAATCCATGTCTTACAAAATTGTCAACATTTCTGTCAGTTATGTTTTTGATTGCATTCAAATTTTTATGTTTTGGACAAAAAAAACTTATGGTAGTGATTTTAAATAATAAAATGTGGTATTTTCTAGACATACTTTTTAAAAACAGTTTATTAAATTGGGGCTCCTGCAGTTCTATTGTAATGGTTTCTTCAACATTCATATTATTTCTTACCATTCATTTTATCATCACTCTAAACTTGCTAAACAAAGGACTGCTCTGGCTGCTTAAGGAAGCTCCCACTTTAAGAAAACACCCCACTACTACATAAAATACATACACAGACAGTCATTTTTTAAATATTTACAAAACTTAAGAAATCTGTCTACCCATATTGGTTTTGTTTTTACATTGCTCATACTGAGATCAGCAAGAAGCTAAGTAATAAGATTTCACTTCAGCAGTGCAAAGAATAGAAATCAAAAGCTTTTGAAGAAAAGCATGACGATCAATTTTGATGGGGCCTCTGTATGAAAAGTTAATATAAAAGCTGAAAATAGTTAACAAGACTTGAGATGAAGGGGATATTGGTGTTCTTTAAAGAAATAGTTTCAGGGGAAGTATCAGGGTAGAAACTAGTTGGAATGCAAGAATGGGGAACGAGCAACTACCATCTGAGTTAATAGAACAGTGGTTTTCAAACCTGGCTATAGATTAGGGTCACATGTGCAGTTTAAAAATAAGATACTAGGGGGCACTTGGGTGGTTCAGTTGGTTAAGCATCTGATGTCGGCTCAGGTTGTGATCTCAAGGTTCATGAGTGTTTTCAGGCCTCTCATCAGGCCCTGTGCTGATGGCTAGGAGCCCTGGAACCTGCTTCACATTCTGTATCTCCCTTTCTCTTTCCTTTCCCCACTGATATGCTCTCAATAAACAAACAAACTTAAGAGAGTCTGTTTAAAAATAAGATACTCATGCCCGTGCTCTACTCTAGAACAATTGAATCAGAATTCCTGGGATAGTAGATCAGACGTCAGTATAGCCCCATGTGATTCTAATATATAGTCAGGTTTGAAACCATTGCGTAGAGTATTCTTTTCAGGAGTCTACTGTAGATGGAAGGAGAGGAAACTTAAGGAAGAGAGTAAGAGACTTACAATATGAAATATGAGAGAGCCAAGTGTGTCTGAACAGAAACTGAACATAGATGAGATTAGGATCCAGTTATGGAATAATTGGAAGTACAGAGATCAAGGTCACTGGTGGAGAAATCATCCCTAAAAAGAAAATGGTGAACAGCTCATCCTCTGTGACTGGTGAGAAAGATATGAAAGTGAGTACAGTTATGATTCTGTTGTTCTTCTTTATGTGTTATATAAGAAAAGCAGGATAAGAAATTGAGGGAAGTTGACTCATAGCCACAATTTTCCCTAAGATGATATTCTGCTTCTGCAGTAAAGGTAGTAAGGTCAGAGCTTGAACAGATTGGTAAAAGTCTCAAGTAACTTTCATGGGGAAAGGTAACTGATCAATTATCAAGTAGTTCATACTGACCAGATGAGATTTAAAGCGCCATACTCTACAGAAATAGGTGATTTTCTCCAATATCAACTCTGATATCAGGATATAAGAGGAGAAAAAGAGATTGGTTAGAGAGAATCAGGGAAATAGGACACAAGGACAGGATATCTAAACATTGAGAATGCCGGTAGAAGTTGACTCAAATAGACCATTAGTTCACTAGATGAAACGCCAAAGTTTCAAATTCGAAATACTTTCATATGAAGTAATATCCAAGAATGGTCATGAACACTGTAAACCAAGAAATTGGTTCTATGATGTGAAGGGAAAAAATATAAGTCAAAGTATTTGAAAGCATATTATTTGTATTATTATCCATGCTAAAAACAATATTTAGATTGGAAGGAGGTAGTAAATATCAAATGAGAGAGACAGGGAGAGGGAATGGGTGAGAGAGGGGGAAGGAGTGAAGAAGGAAGGAAAAGAGAGGGGGAGAGGGAGAAGGCGGAGGGAGGAAGGAGATGAGAGAATATGAAAAACCTGAGTTCCTCATGTCTTAGCTTTCCAAATCCCTTCCTTTGTTTTCCTCAGTTTTTAGTTCTGATTCTCTTCTCTCTTCCCTCTTCTCAGATGTTAGTGTTTCCCAAGCTTTTGCTCTTGGCCCTTTTCTTCTTTCCTTATAAGAGCCCCAATGATTCCCTTCTCTTCCCAGTGTTCCATTATTATAAATATGTTTCTGGCATCTACATTTTATATCTAGACTTGTGCTCTGTAGCTTCAGATTCCTAGTCGTGTCTACTGAGTACCTCCAGTTGAGCATCTCAGAGCCAATTCGAATCCAATGTTTCTAACACCAGGTCTTTCACCTAACTCTCTTCTGCTCTTCAGGTGGATTCTCAACCCCGACTCCTATGAGAATCACCTGGGGCAATTTCAAATTCTGGCACTGCTCTCACATGTTGATTTAATTAATCTGGGGTGCCACCTGTGTTTGGGGATTTTTTTTAAAAAAATGTTTCAGGTGCCTCTAATATTCCGTGTGGTTTAAGAAGCACTGTAATGATTCTAGTAACAAAATTCTAATGTCTGGCTTCACATTAGAATTGCCAGGGGAGCAATTTATACATAAAATTCCAGACCCATCCACTTAGAAATTGAATAAAAATTTCTGATGTTACATCTCAGGCATTAGTATTTCTTTTTACTTTTATTTATTTATTTTTAAATGTTTTATTTATTTCTAGGAGAGAGAGAGAGAGAGACAGCGTGAGCAGGGGAGGGTCAGAGAGAGAGGGAGTCACAGACTGAAAGAGGCTCCAGGCTCTGAGCTGGCAGCACAGAGCCTGACGCGGGGCCTGAACCCACGAACTGCGAGTTCGACTAAGCCACCGAGGCACCCCTAGTATTTCTTTTTAAATGAAGTATGGTTGACATACATTACAGTAGTTTCAAGGTATTAGTATTTCTCAAGGCTTCCCAGATGAAGTTTATGGGTAGCCAAGATTGAGAACATTAATGAAGTGATTCCAATCTCAATGAGTGACTATATAATTACTTTTACTGATTCAGGCCTGAGTCTTGATAAACCCTGAATTTAGCCCCACCTTCCTCTCATTCTACACTCAATTAAAAACCAAGTCTTATGTATTGTACCTTTGTAACAGATTCCTTAATAACATCTCCTCTTGGCTTTGGTTGGGTGTGGAGGGGGGTGTGCCTGGGTGGTTCAGTTGGTTGAGTGTCCAACTTTTGTTTCAGTTCAGGTCAGATTCCAGGATGTGAGATCAAGCCTTGCCTCCGGCTCTGTGCTGGGCAAGGAGCCTGCTTGAGATTCTCTCTCTTCCCCTCTCTCTGCCCCTTCACTGATCAGATTCTCCCTCTCTCAATGAAAATAAATAAAATCTCTTGAATGTCTAATAGGCCTTTTATGCCTAACATGTGTAAAACCAACTTTTTTATAATTGCCAGCCAAAACTAAGCTTGCAAAGTTCAGAAGAATCATTTTGATATTACTTTTTCTGAAATGATACTACAGGGGGAAAAATCAATATTGCTGATGTGATTAAACCTAACTTATTTGAAAGATAGGGATTTTAAAAATCTGATGGGGTAAAATTTTTCTTTGGATTTTGTGTATCTATTCCCCCTCAGGATAAATTGTTAGATAATAATATTTAAGATTCTAGTATCATGAGTATACTTACATAGAATGACAGAACAAGAAATTTATAGACGTTGTTTTTGAAGGAAAAGAGCCTGTAAATCTGCTGCTTCATCTCTTTTTCATGAGTCAGGAATAGAAATTTTAAATGCCAATGAATTGCCAAAGGAAATGTGACTCATAATAAAAAGCAGGATGAAATAGTATTACATTGTGAATTTGAGGTTCCTTGAACTTGAGATTTTTTTTGTCCACTTGCTGTATTTTCTTTTTTTAATATTTTAAATTTAAAGCAATTATAAAAGTTATATTGCCCTCTTTGCTGTTAATATTGGCCCACATAATTTCTCAGTATGACATTGCTTTGGTTTTTTTTTTTTTTGGAAAAATGAAAACTACCCCAACGTGGGGTTCTAACACATCTTTTCAACACCTTTTCTCCTCGAGTCAATGGATTCAGTCTGCTCTGGTAATATTGTAGCCGTGACATAGCACAGTCACTGCAAGGGAAAAATCAATTGTTAGTAAGAGAAGTATGTACATATTTGTGCAACTAACAAGATCTATCACATCCAATGTTTATTTGACAGTTGTTAATATATAATATTCCATTTGCTTACTCTTCCATAAATTTGTAAATAGGCAAAGGGAAAGAACAAAAAATAAAAATATTCCTCCAGCCACACAAGTGGCTGAAAAGGCCTAATCAATATTGCCTTTCCAGTTTCCCCATAATTCTATATGTTTTGCTTTTAGAAATCTGTCTTTTAAGTATGCTATTTTTCTTAATTTGGAGTTAATCAGCTAAAATAGGTCCATCCCTTTCATTTCATCAGCGCCACAAAGTGACTGTCTGGGAGCCTGAGTTCTAATGAGGCAGCCATTCCAAACACGTACAGACAAAGCCGTGGTTTCCCTGGCAACGAGCACCATGAAAAAGCTCTTAGAACAGTTATTCCCACCCTTACACATGAGTCCTTTTCATTTCAGTAAAGCTTCCTGTCAGAATGCATTCATCAATGTAATTTACCAACGAAGTTTGAGAGATTAAATCCCTCTACCCCCAAGAATTAAAAAATAAAAACTACCACTAAAAATCTGCAGCTCTCTTAGACCTGTACTCATGCTGCCAAATGATGCTTCAAAGGAAGTGAAGGATATCATAAGATCCCTGAATTCAGTTAGCATCACTTTGAATGTGAGATTAATTTTTATTTGATTTTTATCTGAGGACATAGAAGGTAGATGTATCAGGAGGAGGGGTAAGTGCAGTTAATCACTACCTCTAAAAGTGGGATGATCCAAAAGCAATTTTCATTAAATAGTAAAACTTCATAAAAAACTAAAAACTGCTATACCTATCAAATTGAGATTTATGGTATTCTTCCTAAGGATTAAACCTTTTTTTAGTGATGTTTACCAAGAAAAGCAAATTCTGAAAACATGATGTTATCTTTTTCACTGATGGAATTAAGTAAAAGATTTTTGAATGAGGTACTTGAACCTACTTCCCATCTTTGTACACAGTATAACAAGGCAGGCAAAACAGGCAGCATCTTGTGTTATGTGGCATCTCAAACAAGGAGGGGAAAAAACATCGGGAAATAAAAGGAGTTCAGTTCAAAGAATTGCCCATAAATAAAACAATTGCAACACTTTATTTGGCTTTCGTACTAGAAATCAGATTCCTTCAGTTTAAAATACACCCACTGTATGTAATACGAAATGAGAATAATACACTTTAATCATTTCTAAAAATGTAGCTAGTGCCCAACAGATGCAGACAGAGTTTACACGTGAGTGATTTACCCTGGCCTCTTCATGGAGCATATATGTATGCCTGTTTTTCAGCCAGCATGCTCCAGCAAAGGAACATTCATGTTGCCCAGGGCTGTTTCTTTATACAGTATCAAAATTACTTTTACCATAGATTAGGTTGTGTTTTAGTGCTGAGAAAAGTCTATCTTCTCTTCATTTCTGACCCATGACACCCTGAACCTTATAATAACATGATGAGGTCAATGCTACCACTGCAAAATAAAACAAACACACACTGTTTTTTAAGAGGCAAGAAGAGAAATTTACATCAATAGAGAAAGCACGGCATTCTCACTACTTTTTTCACCTGAAGATTGAAAAGGAAATTCATTTCAGTTTGTAACATTGCACCGATTGCTCCAGACACACAATGAATCAGGTCTCCTGTTGGATTATGTGGGTGTTTTTTCTTCTCTTCCCTAGTGAAATACTTCTTTGCTCATAGCTGTGGCACGCAAACTCAAATATTGTCTTTCTCAGAATGGTTTTGAAAAGTGGGTCCCCATTTTAGTGTTGTTTGCGGATAATAAAACCACAAATTTCATTAAGTATCAAAAAGAATATGGAATAAAATAACAGTGCAAAAGAAGTGACAATTTAGAATACAATAGATGAGAATTTTACTCAATGAATATGCATCAATTACTTAGAATTTGCATATTATGTGCAGGCTGCAGGGAAAAAAATGTAGTCTGTGTGTTTAAACCTCAAACTATTCCTTCCTGTTGCTTTATCTTTTCAGCACAGGAAAACATCCACATTATAAAATATAGAGCACATATTTTTAAATAGTCACATCTGCATTCTAATCGGACCAATCTGTGTCTGTAATTTATATTAGTTATCAGACCTTTTAAAAAGGTAAAGCACAAGGATTTTATTATAATTCTTTTTTTAGATGGACAATCACAATTTTATGCCTACAAGACAATCTATAATTCACGTACTTCCATGAAATAAAGAACCATAATACACAGTTCTCTATAATTAAACCTACAGTGCAAAACCTCCACTGAAAATTACTTATAAAACTTCCAATTACAGTTTTACTAGTTTAGGTATTTTCTTCACAGTTGAGAAATATAATGCAAATAAAAGTTGAGTGTGCTTCTCTGCTGCCAACTACAACATAAAGTTGATCTTCCGTGTCATGTTTCTTAAAAGCAACTCTAAAATAAGT
Organism: Crocuta crocuta; assembly: GCF_008692635.1. NCBI lineage: Eukaryota > Metazoa > Chordata > Mammalia > Carnivora > Hyaenidae > Crocuta > Crocuta crocuta. The sequence goes on from NW_027530631.1 coordinate 679,182, forward strand.
TTCCTCCAGATCCTCTGAATTATTCCCTTTCCCTAATGGTTTGTTGTATTGTTCCCCAGCAGAATGACTAGAAAAGCCCTATTGCACTTAATCTAATTAGGGATTTTCAGAGAAACAGAGGTTACATAGTTCTCATTAACTGACTAAAAAACTACCATCTCCAGAGGTATATAAAGGGAAAAAAAAGGAAAGAGAGAGAGATAGAGGAGAAAGAGAGTGAGAAGAAAAGGGGGAAAATAAAGGATGATTCCTTTTAAAGTTCCAGAAATGAGTGTAAGTGTTCATATTCTGGTACATTAACGGTTTGTTCCGGTACATTGATATTTTATGTGGAAGCCCTACTCTGCAATTAATATGCCTGATGCAAATTGAAAAACCCATAATCCATCCTTCTCTGTTGGAATGTAAGAGTATATTATTATTGAGAAGCTACAGGATACCAGAACCATTTTTTAAACTTGAGTGCTCATTACCTTAAATCTGCATATAAAACAGTTTTGCATTCAGACGAGGTAATACATAATGGAATATATTGTGGCGCATATAAAAAAAGTGCTCCAAATAAAAACGACCTGTGGGCTTCCTTTGTAGAAGAAATTTATGCCGTTCCAGGCATTAGGGATTAATGATAGCTAACAGCGAAAGAGGAGGAATGAACATTAAAATACTGTGCCTAACTTTCCTGACTACCCCAAGGCTACAGGACAAACTGAATTGTCTAAATTTTCTTAAAGGTAAGGACTAGGTATTTATCATTAAGCAAATATGGTATTTGGGGATTGCATCTGATTTTGTCACATTAGCATGCAGAATATTTCTTATAGCTTGAAAGGAGAAAAGACAACCTTAATGGAAGTAAGAGAGAGGAAAGAAAAAGATGTCCTTTGTTTCTAACAGCTCAGAGAATCTCTTTCCTTGTATCTTCTTTCCAGAATTACACATTCAGTTATTTACAGGACACGTAATTCTGCTGTTGTCTTCTATGATTAACAAAATCCAAGATTTTAATGAAAGTTTTATTCTAATTATTTTAAAGAGAAGATTAATCACCTACCATTAGGGAAAGAGATTCAAGTATAATGTGTTCTCAGAAATGGAAAGATCCCATGAATACAGGTTTATTTCATGGCTCTTCCCTAAATCTGTGCAATTCACTTGATTACTATTCATTGTAATTCATTTGAAACTTGTTCAATTCATTTGCTTCCATCACCACCACTTGAGATCTGAGCCTTGTAAGTGTTTTGGCATTTGCATGGATCCTTCTTAGTTCTCTTCCTATCCATTGTTTAGGACATGTAATGCTTCCTACAGGCAGTTACCTATATATCTGTTTTATTTCACTTACCAAGTGATAAGATGCTTAAAGCAAGAAGCTGTATGGTATGGCCCATGTCTTCCAGAGCAAGTATAGTGGCAGAAAAATGTTCTCTTCTAGGTTATTTGGCTGATCTAATAATTAGATATAAGATTAACAGGGAAAAAACATATTGTATGTATATGAGCCCTATAAAATATGAGACCCAGTAGGCAGCCAGGTAATTGAGACTTACATAACAGCCTGAGTTTCGGAAAGAGGTTGGGATCTAGAAATGGAGAGGGGAGGAAGGCCATTCACAGGAAGGCAAGAGATGTTTGGAGAACCTCTTATCTCTTTGGATAAGTTTTTTTAGGTAAAAGAGAATCTCTGGCAACATCTCACTTCCTGGTACAGGGGAACTTTTCCAGTGTAAATTTAGGCATTTGAGGGGGGAGGTAAAGAGCTTTTCCTGAATCTGCTGGATTTCGATTGCCTTTAGCTCAAAATAATGCTCATGGCAAAGAGACCTACTATGAGGTCACAAATTCTGCTCCTCTCCAGTCCTGTCTTTGAAACTTCAAATAAGTTTTACAGTACAGGAGTTAAATTGAGAGATTGTTCCATATCTCATTAGACCAGTCTGCCTTGAGAATAGGTCAGTTCACTTAAACAGTTGTTTTATTTCAGAAGGAAGTGATGCTACTGGGCTCCCAAAGTTAGGCCTGGATAGTGTGAGGAATCAGGTAATTAATAAGTGGCATTTCTCCAGGAATAAAAGAAACACAAAGGGTAATGGTTGGGACAAATTTAAACCCAGTGATTGAATCCTGAGAGCTGCTGGTCAAGATTTCTAGATGTCAGGCTCAAAGCATCTTCAAATAGAGTGAGAGCAGTCAGTAACAATCTGACAGATTTTCCTAGTTTGCAGTTTGAATGTCTCTGGTGATGTCAGAGAGTATACTGGTAAACTTTCTGAGTGGCCCAAAGAAGAAAATTATTATGGCATTTCTCTAACGTTTATATCAAGTTTTTAGCTTCAGTTTGCAGTGCTTCAGGAAAAAAAAAAAAGGCAGTTTTAGCTCTCAGTGATTCTAAGTTAAAAGGATGGGGGAACATTGGAGGCATGAGTTTGAAGTGTCATAGCCAGATATTGGAGGAAAGTGAGAGAATTCAGGATCCAGTCAGTTTACAAAAAAATAGCAAAACCTCAAAGACAATGAGCAGGACTAGCATCTAATATCCACAACAGGTGCTACTGAAAATCATTTTTCTCATTATCTCACCTTCGTTTTCACCAAAAAGAGCCAAATTAAGAGTAATTTGTTTGCAAAATAGGCCTGCTTATTTACATACATGTAGCAAAAATGGTGATTGGCCACATAGACTCAAAGTTTCCTTTACTGGAACTTTTTCATAAGGAATCTCAGATTGAACTTTTAAAGACTTCTGGAGGTCAGGAAGACAAGCCAAGAACTTGCTACCAGACTTCACCTATGATACCTATCGATTTGCATGAATTCTTCTCTTCGAGGTCCCAAATAGATGCCAGGGTTCCTGAACCTGCCAGAAGTGACCTTTCTTCCTCACCTGGTTAGGTTATTAGAAATTCTGTAACAAGGCGTCAGGCTGTTTCTCCAAGGGACTTTATTGGCTCCATAAAGTCAGCCTTAGTTACCTGAAGTTGTCTGGCATATCCAATTCTATGCCTATCTCTCTCAAATATTACATTCCAGTCAAAGCTTTGGTAATATAATCATTATTTCCAATTTTGTCCTCTTACAAGGAGAACATATTATGGAGCTTATACAAATAAATATTGCCATGAAATAAGAATACTCACTAAGATTTTCCAAACTGTGGAGGGATCAAGTAGGGAGAAAAAGTAATTGTTACAGCTTTGTTTACAGAGGTACAGTTCACCAAATTGCTCTAAAATAGGTAGCTTTAAGAGAGAAAATTCTTTTAAAACTGGAAAAGCAAAATAGGAAAGAACCAACAGTGTTTCAAACAAAAGACATGTTTAAAATTATAATCACCACTTCATTCAGTCCCAATTAATTCATTCCTGTTCTTGAATCCAGTTTTTCCATTAGTTCCAAAAAATTCTTATGTAGTTTAGTTTTATGATCCTAAAGTTACCTGAAACCAATGCTTACCTGAGTCCTTTCAATGAATCCCCTTGAATGCAACACTTTTGCAAGAATGCTTTTGCACAGGCATCAGAGTAAAAGCAAGAACTGTAAAGATTGACAGAAAACTTTAAAATGTCAGTTGTTAAAGACCAGGTGATGCATTTGACATAATAATGCAGTTGATGGAAAAATTTGGTAATTTCTGTGACACACCCTATTTTAAGAAAACTAGAAATACAAATTTTTTAAAAGTTTATTTATTTTGAGAGAAACAGAGACAGCATGAATCGGGGAGGGGCAGAGAAGAGAGGGAGACACAGAATCTGAAGCAGGTTCTACACTGTCAGCACAGAGCCCGACATGAGTCTCAGACCCACAAAACCATGAGATCATGACCTGAGCTGAAACCAAGAGTCAGACACTTAACCGACTGAGCCACCCAGATGCCCTAGAAACACAAGTTTTAACTTTATACCGGGACATATCAGAATTTTAATAATTTTGTATGATTTCTATATACCTGTAAAATACAACATAAGAAAAAGCTTAGCATTACTTTTTATTTGATGCTTCTCATGTAATTTAACATATTAAATATGTTTGACATAACATCTTCCTTCTTAGAAAGAGAGCACAAATCTTTTGCTAGCTCCTGTGGACTTTCTAGAAAATTCCAAAGTTGTTTCAAGGTAAAAGAGACTTTGTTTAGACATTTAGAATTTGATTTGAGAAAGGTTTTAAAAATACTGAAAGGTTTGGACACTTGAGGCCATTCACAGTAAGGAGAGAGGAGATGTTTAGAAAACAATGGTTGTTCTGTTATACAAATAACTTTCTTAGGTTCTGTTATACAAATAACTTTCTTAGGTATAAAGGAGTGTCTGGTAATAGTCCTCTTCTTGGTACAGATCTCTTTTCCAAAGTAAATTTAGGCAGTTGAAGGTGTGGCAAAGCAGTTTTACTGTGATCGTCCTTAGCTCAAAATAATGCTCATGCCAAAGTGATGTATTTTGTGGCAACCAATTCCCCTTTACAAGCAATAACACTGATCTGCATGATTCACACAATACATTTTTGTTGAAAAAATAGTTGTATTTTATCCATTTTAGAGCACAAATTTCATATCCAGAACATAATAAGAATATTAAGAGTCTTATTTATATTTAAAAACTTAGGGGGAATGATATTGTTGGAGAGGAAGAATCTCTATCCCTTCAAAGGTCCTTCTAGCTGGACTAAGAAACCAATTAATCAGACAGATTAACAAGAAAAAAAATCAAATTTAATAGTGTTCATATGGGGAATCCACACAGACATGGAAATTCCAAAGACAGTCAGGCAAAATAAGGTATATATGTCATTCTGAACTAAAGAATAGAGGGTAGTGGTCTAGGACTTAAGAGGAAAGAAATGTACTTCACAAGCTAATAAGAAGAGCAGATGTCTGGTAATTAGATGTCTGCCTGGCCATTAGATGGATCACTCAGATAAAATTTATCCCTTAATAATAATAATAATAATAATAACAACAACCCTTATTCTGTGAAATAGAATAAAGGTCTATGAAAGACTCCTCACCCACCTCCTGTCATAGATTGTTCTATGTGTTGAGGAAAGGGCATAACTTTCCCTTGAGCTCATAGGATCTCAGTTGTCTTTACCTCAGAATAATCTTCATGCCAAAGTGGCTTATCTTGGGGCAGCTTGCCCTTGGCTCCTACACTATGAGTGTTGCGGAAATCTGATCAGGATCACTGACAGAAAAACCAAGCAGCACTCAGAGATCTTGGAAGGGAAGAGGTTTATTTTATACAGGTGGACTCAGAGGAGTTCATTTTCCAGAGGTCTGGGCCCAGAGCATCAGTAGAGGGAGTAATTTATAGCCTGTTACTTTCATATTCCTCATTAATGCATGAGACAAGCAGTGTGGGAAGAAGAGACTGGAAGAGGGAGCCTTTGATCAGGAACAGGTATTTCCTTATCAGTCCTATTGGCCATCTTATAACAGATTTTTCCCTATCACGATAATCTTTATGGTCAAGCATTAAATTTTTCACCTGCTGCTTTTCTCATGTAGTAGACTAGGACAGAAAATCAATTAGAGCTTCATCACTGTGGTCAAGTTCACACGCTAAGTTAGTCGCAGAGTCAAATTTCTTCATCTCATTGCAATGTTTTTTTTTTTTTATTTTACAAGGATGCCACTATTGGGAAAAAAATAAAATACATACTGGATTTTATGAGAATAAGATGTATTTTTATATTTCATATCAGCATTTAATTTCACACTCCCTTGGAAAGACAATAGTTTATGTCACATGAATACACACACACTTACACACAGCTAACCCTGACTCCAACAAGTTACGACAGGGCAGTTCACATACTTTCTCCCTGGTGCAAATGTTTAGGAGCTAAAGAGATCTTTTATGTGAAATTTCTTTTGATAGAATAAAGTTCATGTTCTTCAAACTGACTAACGTAATTATTACTCAAAAAATTCTTTAGGAAGAATGTGAAAATAAGAATGTAAAATTTGACAGAAAAAAGAATAAGGCATGGGAGGAAGCAAGGTTCTCCCACAGATCAGATTCATTGCATATGTATGTGTAATCAGAGAATAAAATTGACTGCCCTGCAATCTGATTCATGCTAAAATGACTCTTACAATGAAAAATATCGCTTTTAATAGCCTTCCACAGTGTTTGACATTTTCACCATTAAAACAAAACCTTTGGTTTAAGATATTGTAACTTATGACATCTTTGTTACAAAAAAAGGAAAATTAAAGGAGGAAGTTAGGTACTATACCAACTCTGCAGGGTATTGCAAAGGATTGAGGGAGGGAGGGAAAGGGGACAGAAAAAACTGTCCTGAATTACAGCTGAATGCTTTAGGTTAGACATAAAGAGAGTATTTTGAATGTAAATAACATTACATATAGTGCCAAGGGAAGTTGTGGAATTGCCTTCCCATGACAATTTTTAAGAATAGTACAACTTCTGGGGCGCCTGGGTGGCTTAGTCGGTTAAGCGTCCGACTTTCGCTTGGGTCATGATCTCGCGGTTCGTGGGTTCCAGCCCCGCGTCGGGCTCTGTGCTGACAGCCAGCTCAGAGCCTGGAGCCTGTTTCAGTCTGTGACTCCCTCTCTCTCTGACCCTCCCCTGCTCACGCTGTCTCTCTCTCTCTCTCTCTCTCTCTCTCTCTCCTAGAAATAAATAAAACATTTAAAAAATAAAAAAAAATAAAAAAAATAAATAAAAAGAATAGTACAACTTCAGGGGCACCTGGGTGGCTCAGTTGGTTAAGCATCCGACTTTGGCTCAGGTCATGATCTCACAGTTCATGGGTTCCAGCCCTGCTTGGGCTCTGTGCTGAGAGCTAACCCAGAGCTTGGAGCCTGTTTCGGATTCTGTGTCTCCCTCTCTCTCTGACCCTCCCTTGCTCACGCTGCATCTCTCTCAGAAATAAATAAAAAACATTAAAAAAAAATCAGAAGAATAGTATAGCTTCGCAGCTGGCTAAGGTGGTAAGGATAGAGATAGATAAAAGTTCTTAATGAGAAATCCAAACACTATATAGTTCTTTCCAACTGGTAGTGTTCTTTTTTTCATACAGATAATCACTTTGTATATTTCATTAAGCTGTTTTCAAAATCTCTGTGTATGTCATGAGTATAGTTTTAAAGGCAAGTTACGCTTTCTAAAACATCATAAAAATAGTTTACAACAACTGGTGCCATTACAGAATAACTTTTACTCTGTTATTATTAAAATTGTATATGTATATATAATTCACTGGCATAGAATGCAAATAAATAAATTAAGGAGGAGGCTTGAAATAATAACCAGGTGTTCTTCCTGTCCACTGAGGGCAGGAGAGTTAGAAATGCAGTTTACTTTGAGACATTAAGTATATTATTTTGTCAGTTAACATTGTTAGACCTTTTGATATGTGACTGTGGAATGTTTGGAAGCTTCCTTTGGATATGTTCCATGCTTAAGTAATTAGTTTTCTTTTTAATATGTATAATCAGAAGCTCTTAAAATAGAAGGCTGTTTAAATATGATCTCTCAGGCTCACTTCCAACACAATTATTACTTGATAAATAAAACTGAAAATATTTTTTTAGTTTGTTTATTTATTTATTTTTAAGAGAGAGGGAGCATACATGCTTGTGGGGGAGGGGCAGAGAAAGAGGAGAGAGAGAATTCCAAGCAGCACGAAGCCCAATGTGGGGCTCGATCCCATTAGCCATGAGATTATAACCTTAGCTGAAATCAAGGGTCCAATGCTTAACCAACTGAGCCACCCAGGTGCCCCTAAAATAGTTTTTTTAAATTTTTTAATGTTTGTTTATTTATTTATTTGAGAGACAGAGAGTAGGGAGGGGAAGAGAGAGAGAGAGAGAGTCATAGAATCCAAAGCAGGCTCCAAGCTCTGAGCTGTCAGCACAGAGCCCAATGTGGGGCTTGAACCCACGAGCTGTGAGATCATGACCTGAGTTGAAGTCGGTGGCTTAACCTACTGAGCCACCCAGGCACCCCAAAATAGTTTTAAAAAATAAAAAATAAAATTGAACACAGTTTATATCTTTCCTTGGTAGATTATCCCATAAATTCCAAGTATTTTTACTTTGGTGGATATTCCTACTACTTAAACTGATGTGTATTGTTGAAGAATAGTCACTTTGTCTAATTCCCACATGTGTGTAAACACATTTAGGCTATATAGAAAAGTCATTGCTATGTGTTTCATCATCACCTAGTTGTGGCATATATTCTTCTCTAAATAAATGTAACAGAAAAACTCCATCCCACTCACCTAGTAAACTGTATATTCCACAGGAAATAACTTCTTAATTTGATCAGTGAGATAATTCAAAGAATCAAAATGTCAAGCCAGACTCATAGGAGCCAGGGATTTACTAATCATTATGAAGACAAAAAAGACAAGGATCCAGAGGCCCAGGGAGAAGCAGAGAGAGAGATCTCGACTCCTGAGTCTTTTCTTACTGCATCAAATAGACTCTGGTACATTACATAAAAAATAAATAGTGTCAATTATGAAACATTTCCATTTTATATTCTTATAAGCATATAACATATTTTCCAGGTATCTATGCCATATATATATGTATATGTATATGTATATACATATACGTATATGTAGATTTGTATATACAAACATATATATACACAAATATATATATACTGTAGATTTGTTCAACGTAAGGAATGCTGTGCTAGGTAATCAGGTACATCCTGTTAAAATCAGCCCATGGATAAGAACTCTTCCACTAGCTAATACTGGTAGCTTGTTTGCCTAGAAATCTGTTACTATTGTATTAGTCTGCTAGTACCGCCATAACAAAGTATCACAGACTGGGTGGCTTAAAAAAGAAAACATTTTGTCACAGTTCTGGAGAGGGAAGTCCAAGATCAAAGTGTCAGTAGATTTGGTTTCTCCTTGGCTTGGAGATGACTACCTCTTCACTGTGTCCTCACCTGGACTGTTTCTCTGTGCATTACCACCCCTGTCATCTTCCTCTTTTTACAAGGAAGAGAGTCCTATTGGATTAGGGCCCTATATTATGACCTCATTTAATTTTAATTATCTCTTTAAAAACCTGATCTTTAATATCGTCCCAGGGAATTAAGGCTTCAACATGAATTTAGAGGGGGGAACACTGTTCAGTCCATAGCAACAAAGATATAACTTCTTTTCTTAGGATACAAGCTCTTTTATTTCGTAGGTGTCCCCCGATAAAGGAAGAATATGGATAGCAGACCTGCTCCTTATTGCTCATTCCTAAATGCTTCAAAATCCTGTAGATTAGAAGAGCTTCAAAAGGACAAGTGATGAACATACAGATAAGCTAAATCTTTTCAAAGGCTATATGAAAACAACAAAAACATTTACCACCAAAGAATTCTGAGGCGATAAAAAAATACTTCATTTATAATACAAACCTGAACTTGTGTATAGTGAAAATATAAAATTCATTTTTTGACAGCTACCACATCTCTTTTCCTCTAAAAAAAATACTGTTACTATTCCTAACAGTAATCCCTCTGTCGTAGAGTGTTCACCATTCTAATTGTAGCTTTGAATTAAGCAAATCTTAAGAAACATGTGTCGTAATATAGACCATAACACAAAATGTGAATTCACACAGTAATCCATTTCACTTTTACACCACGTTAAAGTCATGAGTTTTCCAAACCATTTCCACAATTATGACAGATATGTTTCATCAGGTACTCAAACTGTTAGGTTATCACGTAGTTAGCTGTCATTTTGGAAACACAGAAATTAGAGCTACAGAACCATTTCTCACACAGATAAATTTTAATAGGTATAGTAAACTAGATCAGCCACAGATACAGAGTGGAGCATACAGTGAATGGCCCTAACAGAAATCTTAAGAAAACAAAGTTGCCTAACCCACATGCAGATTTCCTTGTTAACAAGACTCTGGCTTCATGCAGATGTGTACATTGTCCCTGTGACTTGGGAAAGGCTGACCTTATGTCTTAGATTTGGAATTGAACCCTGATTACTCTAAGACAATCCTAGGAATTCTTTTCCATTGCTCATGGTTTTTTCAGAAATCAGACTGAAGTCAATCTGAACATGAAGTTGTCTAATTGTTATTTAGGGATAAGTAGATAGCTTAATTTATCTCATTTATATTGAAGCAAAAGACTTACTCATAAAAGGGGAATACCCTTCCCTTTTATTCACTGGATTTGCATGTGAAACCCTTTGGTACTCATAACTTACTCATGGCAACCATTACCAGGGGAATCAGATGCAGGATGAAGCTGATGGGTGCATTGCAGAGTAGAGAACCAAAAGAATGTGGTTTCTGCTAGTATATGGGAACCAGGAATTGAGCAGAGCTGAAAAGTTTTTTAGCAATTTACTTTTTAATATGTAGTCTCTTCATTACTGAGGTAGGCTTTGTTTTACTTCTAGCTAAAAGCTAGATGTATAAGGTATAATAAAGGAAGAACCAAGAATGTAGATAAATGTGCCCAATAAAGAAGAGCAATATACATTTTTGTAAGACCATGAGGGAATTTTACTAAACCCCTTAATTCTTGAGAAAATCTGGATTTTTTTTTACTTTTTCAAACAAAATCCCACAAATCTGGACATTTTCCTATTTGTATGCTTATTTTAATCTCCAAAGTTTGAAATGTCACTGTCTGCTTGCACTCTTCCTGACCCTTCCTCAGTACACAACCATGGGCAAGAAGTGTGCATTTTCTTACAATACCTTTCCCAAATCATGTCCTGTCTAATGGGTGCCATCACCATGTTTCATATATTTAGTGTTCCCTGTCTCTTTTCATTCTAATTAATCCTTTTAAACATCATAGGTTAATTGATAATAATGCTCCAGAACTGAACTATAAAATATTGTACATGAGCAGAGAGATGATAAATGGAAAGTAATAGAAAATCCAGAAACAGATCAATACTAAATCTCAAATCATTAAAGAAAATGTTGCCAATTCGTAGGAAAACAATATGAGTATTTGCATACTTTTTGTTATTTATAATAAGATTATTTTCCAACAGATTAAACCATTGACTATGTAAAAATTAAACCATAGAGGCTCTCGAAGAAAGCATGGGAAATTTCCTTTATGACCTTGAAGTAGTAAGTAAGTCTATCTAATTATGACTAGAAGTCTAGAAGTCATTGATTAAAGATGGACAAATGTGAATATGTTAAAAATAAACTTATTTATAAAAACAGTACTGAAAAAATGAAACTACAAGCAATCAATTGGGAAACTATTTACTCCTTATTGGTATAATTTCTCTAATATATGAAGGATTTCTAGAATCTTGAGCAGAAGATTCCGAGCCCAAGAGAAAAATAGGCAAGTACATAAACAATTTATTGATAAGTAAATTCTTTTTTTAATTTAAAAACATTTTTTATTGTTTATTTATTTTGATAAAGAGAAAGAGAGAAAGCATGCATGCATGAGTGGGGGAGGGACAAAGAGAGAGGGAGAGAGAGAATCCCAAGCAGGTTCCAAGCTCACAGCATGAGACTGATGCCAGGCTTCATCTCACAAATCATGAGATCATGACCTAAGCATAATTCAAGAGTCAGACACCTCACCGATTGAGCTGTCTATAGGTAGATTCCTTTAAACATTTGAAAGAATATTCAAGTTCATTCAGAATAAGAAAACTGCCATTAAAATTGTAATTTAATTTGGTGGGGCCCTTGGGTGGCTCAGTCAGTCAAGTGTCAGACTTTGGGTTAGGTGATGATCTAGAATTTGTGGGTTCAAGTGGCATCAGACTTGGTGCTGAGGGTGCAGAGCCTGCTTGGGATTCTCTCTCTCTCTCCCTCTCTCTCTCGGACCCTCCCCCACTTGTACACTCTCTCAAAATAAATAAATAGACTTAAAAAACCCTGTAATTTGGTAATATTCTCTTACCTATCAGAATGATACATCATTTGATAACCCAAGCTTCTGCAAGCAGAAGAATAAGTTTTCCTATTCATGTGAACCCATGGTTGGAGTATAAGTTGGTATGAGTCTATTATGGCACTTGGTAATACCCACCAAAATAAAAAATGCATATATACATTTCCAATTAATTAGACTTAGGTAAGTTATAATAAATAAGCACTTATATGTGAAAAGACTTATATATAAATATATTCATGGCAGAAAAATATATATAAGCACAATTCTGGAAACAAGATTGTCAACAGAGTGTTAATAAAATTATGATATGCCCCTTTGATTAAATATTCTGTAACTAGACTAAATAATGATAATCTCTACATGGATTAGTATGAAAAACTCTTCAAGAAGTATTATTAATGAAAAAGGCAAGGTGCAGAAAGGACACATAATATCCCAAAATAAGGAAAATTAGTATCTTATGTGTGCATAGACCTCTTAAGACACCAAGAACAATATTCATTTATGGTAAGAGGTGACAACTTAGCAAATGAGAAAAGATGGAGAATTTTTTCTAATTTTGAATCATGTAAATATATCAGCTATTCAAATATAAAATCATATTCAAGAGGCACCTGTTTGGCTCAGTCAGTTAAGCGTCCGACTTCAGATTCTGTGTCTCCTTTTCTCTCTACCTGTCCCCCAATCACACTCTGTCTCTCTCAATAATAAACATTAAAAAATGTTTAAAAATAATATTCAGTTGTCCCCTACACTTACTAATATCCAAATTCTTTAGCCAGTTATTTATTGCCCTTCACAATTGTTCTAGTAGTATTTCTTCTTTCTTGCCCATGCTAAACTACCTATTCATCAGACTCTTTAATTCCTTAAATTTACCCGGCATTTTTCTACCTATTTAACATTGTACAAATAGCCCTTCCAATGTTCTGTTCATCTATCTATTATCACCTGTAGAAATCCTACATGTCTTTTGTGGCATATCTCAAAAGACAGCTCTTTCAAAAACCCTTCTCTGATCACCCAAGTAGAAATGAGTTTTCCCTCATCAAACTCCCTAGTGTACTTCTTTTCTCCTCCACATATAAGATATATTCTTATACAAGAGGTCTGTCTTCTTATTAGTTTTGAAGGTTCTTAAAAGTGAGGAAGCTTTTTTATCTATCTTTATTTTTCCAAGTATTAGGTAAAGGGTACTATGCTAGATATCACATTTTTTCTCAAAATTTTTACCTTAATGAAAAAAATTAATTCAAAATGAAATATTGTTATTCTATCTTCATACGTTAAGGAATAGGATCAATAATATTTATACCAACAAACTGATAGCTGAAATAGATGATGAAAGAAGATAACTTTCAATGGAAGTGTTAATCGACTCTAGAGTCAAGGCTATTAAGAAAATAAAAAAAGAAAGAAAAATAGGAGGAATTAAGGATTGGGTTTGTCATTAGTCTTAAAATTGTCGAAATCCAGGACCCCACTAAAGACTCATGCAAGCCCTTGCTTTTCTGTGAGCTAGAGTTCACATTAAATGATGACTTTGTAAGACATGCCTCCTAGAATTTGATATTTTCTCCTTACATATATGCTAGTAATTTCCACCAAGAGTGGTCCTAATTATGGTGATTTCATTGCAAATTTATTTTTAATCCATTAACAAATCATTGATACATAGTATATTTTAAAATAAAGCAGAATCTACAATATATTCCAGAATTTCTTGGTTCCATTAACTGTATTGTAATTATATAAGAGAATATAATTCCATAAGGGAATATCCAGGTTTTTAGGCTGTGCACGATGAAATATTTGTAGGGAGAGGGGCTTGACATCTCCAATTGACAAAGGATTTGGGCAGAAAAGCATGAGAGAAAGCTGACAAAACCTCAAAATGTAATCAAAAGTGAATCTGGGTAAAGACGGTACAGGAGTTCTTTCTAGTTTCCTTACGACTTTTTGTACGTTTCAAATTATATCAAAGTAAGAATTATGCAAAAATATGTACATGTACATGCATAACCAGGCAAATGGAATCTATAGTTAAATGTTAAAACTGAATGTTAAAATTCAGAGTGATTGCTGTGTTTGATCGCAAAGGAGCAGTTGCAAGTAAATAGTGACAAAAAGGGAAGGTCATGGGGTCCTCACAGGAAGTCTCAATGTTCTGTTTCTTAATCAGCATGCTGAGTGCCAGAAAGTACTATTCACTTTATGAAACTTCATCAAATTGTGCATTTATGATCAGCATGTATGCATTGTCATGTTTTCTGTATGTATGTTATCCCTTAATAAAGTTCAAGAAAAAAACTACCAAAAGAGGGGAGAAAGATCTGCGCTTGATTAAATTAACTATTAGCGAATGGTTTTAATATCTTCCTACAGTAATAAGAGAAAGGAAAGAAAATATCAAATAGGATATAAAGAAGAATAACCAGATATAAGTGCCACTTTTTCTTAAAAGGTTTTAGTCAATACCAGAATTGATGGCCTCCTACCTAAATTAAAATTCACAATAAATCATCCATATGTTTATCTCGCTGATTCTAAAAAGTTCCATGTAATCAAAGTGTGTATGAGAGTTACAATATCAGGACATGATATTCTTTTTTCTTTCCTACTACTTTAATGAGAGTCCTATCTATACTTATACTGAAAGTTTCCACAAATCAAGTGGCATAATAGCACTTGAATTATTTCATGTGTAACTACATGCCTTTATTGGACATTATTTAGTTTTCTTTTGTTTTAGTGCAACTTTTATATTTTGACTGTTGGTCTAAACTATAAAAAAAGGTTTGACTTTCCTTTGTTCTTTTTTCTGTTCTTCTGTCCTCTTGTTTGTCCAATATATACTTAAATATCTTAAGAAGTTTTAATATAACTTTTACATGACAGTATGTTTTCATGTATAAACCTTTAGTAAATAGAAAACATTAAAGAAACACATATATCTGTTATCCTAGACTCAAACTATAAGGTCTAGAGGAAGCATTTAGAAGTTGCGGTGTACCTACGTTTATTTTGCTGAAAAACACAGACCACATGATTAACTTCTTTGGAATTGGTATGAAACATAAGGCATCTTTTTGCTCAGAAAAGAAATCAGAATATGCCTTGATGAATTCACTTTAGACATTTACTTACAGGTGAATCTTTTCACCTATTCAGTCCTTGTATTCTTTTTGCTAAAGAGGGACACCACATTTTATAAGCTTCAGTTCCCACTAAGCTTGGATCGCTCCCTTCAAAAATGATCTAGAAAAATTGCATTTGGGAAACCAGAGTGGAGCAGACTAAAATGAAATGAATTTATGGAAAAAGTTTCCCAGAGCCTCACCTTAAACTTCCTCTGGTAGAAATGAAAATTGAAACCCAAAAAATGTTTTATAACCTAAAATACAGTAAGTGTACATAATGTCTGAACCTGCTTAAGAGAACAAGGATGAACTTGAGAGAGAAAGGAGCATGCTGGTTATGATTCTACTGTGTACCTGGTGCTTAGCACAGAGCTCGCACCTAGTAAATGCTCAATAAAGATGCAGGAAACTGATGGATCAGCATTTCTTTGCCCTGCCTTTACTCTGTTTATGGAAAATCTATAAAATGCCTCTGACTTGAGGAAATCCTCATATCTTCTTAGGACCTCAGTGGCCGGAGGCCCTGTGACTCTCAGTAAGGGATCATCAACCCAAGGGGACAGAGGAGCAAAGCTGGAGGACTCTCTGACGTTCTTCTCAAATGATTTTTATTCATAGTCAGTTGATCATTAAAGCACCGCAGGCCTTGATTTCTTCTGAGGCTTTTAAATTTTTTTCTACAAGAAATGAGGAATTACTCACTATTGATCAGGCACTTGTCAAAAAGCAAAAAGGAAACTAAATGAACAGTTGCATTTCAATGGTGGCCACTATATAACTAATAGTTTATTGTAATTCTCAAAGGTTTGGTCCCAAATGCTCGAACAGGCTCACCCTTGACTGACCTCCTACAATCCTTCTGTCAGCATTTTGAATGTTACTGATTCTGTGAGTAGTATCTGCCATAAAGGTCAGGCAGGCCAGTAAGTTCAGCGTGCCCTCTCGCTCATGAATTCCCCTTCTTCTGTGGCTTTTCACCATGAGTTCACATGTCACGGCCTCTCCATCCCAAACAGCAGTAAGCAAATTCCAATCCCAAGAAAAACAGAGAAAAAAGCAAATCCTCCTGGACTCTTGCTAGCTTGTTTACACTCTAGGTCTAGAGCAAGCCTAAAATCCACAGGGTGTAAGTCAAAGAAAGTCCCTTCCCAGCGACATAGACACAGTTTCAGATTCTTAGTTAAAATGCAATCTTTTCTGTGTCACTAGCACCACATTGTTATCAGAGGATTGACATGCTTGTAGCTGTCAGAGGTGTCAGCCAGCTCCAGCAATGCCCGTCATGGGTTTTATCCCCCTGCTGCTTATGCCATGTATGGCCTTGATGACATTTGGGTGGACACAGAGCTGGTAAGAACCCAGGCCCAAGGATTTGTCCCACTAATGATCTGTGTGAATGCTTCAGATCCTTGCTGCTAATACAAACAGAATGCAATGTGAACAGAGACCTGTACTGCCTTCTCTGTGGTTGCACAGCAGTCTACTTCCAATGATGAAGCAAATGAAAATCCTCTTATTGCTGATCTTCCAGAATGAGATGACCCGAAAATCAATTCGAGGATAGGTTTTACTTCTTTCTCTATGCTTTCATCTATGGATGATGACAGTGATAATGCTACTTCATTACACAGAGTAAGAAAGAAAAGTCCAACAAACCAAGATATGCAGGATGAATAAATAAGGTTTTTGTGGTAGCCTTGCTGTTTGCTTTAGCTTTTAACATGTTTTGCTATTTTTTTTTCCTTAGGTAGCTGCAGTTGCTACAGCTGTGGTCTGCACAGAGTAAAACCTTAATCACATAGGCACACTGAAACATCTTAACAAAGGTAAAACTGATAGACATCTTAAGCAACATGCATTCCTATAGTATCATGATTGTGCTTCAGAATTTTTAAGTGAATGTGTTCTTATTCTTTCAACACATTAGAATTGGAGTCATGTCAAGATGTTCCCACTGTCAAAGACATGAGGAGGTTAAAATGGCTCTGTGTAGGGCAGTAACCTCAGGAGAAAAAGAAGTATTAGAAAATAAGTGGCAAGGATTTTTTTTTTTGGCCATCTTTTGTATAAGCTTATAATGTACTGGTTTCAATGAAGAAAGCACAGAGAAAAAAATAAATATGTGCTCACCACATTGTAGACAAAGCACTGAGCATGTATGTTGTCAGAAATTCAATATCCCTTTCTCTCCTATATATCCTCTACCAAACAGAAGATTTCACATAAATCAGAGACTTTAGATGTCTATGTGACTTGAGTACAATTTTCTCTTCTCTTTGTTTTTCCTTGCTTATTCTTTTCCTTTTATTCTTGGCTGAGACTTAGAGAATGCAAGATAAAGCTGGAAAATCAACCCTTTTTTTCTAGGTATTTTAGAATAAATTATCCAAAACATAAAAAGGATAATGATAGCACTGCATGAATTTGAAAACCAAAGTTTTCTAGACCAGACCTTTTATTTTACCTGGATAATGGTTATTTCTTCTTTGGAACAATTAATAAGTTTGAATAAATCAAAAGTAGTTTTAGTAGTACAACAACAAATAGCTTTCATTAATTATCTTATTTAATCCAAATATATAATTGTTATAATTTGCACCAAATCTAGTTGGAATGTAATTATTTTCTCTACACAGATATCAGAAAAGAATTTTGTTTAATTAACAAACTGAACACATAAATTATTATTCTATGGCCATACAATATTTTCTGTTTTGCAGAAGACACTTATATATAAGAATGTCAGTGGCCAAACACTGTGTAGCAGAAAAACAATATTAAAAATTAAAAACAGAGCAAACATAACAGAAAAGTGGATACAAAAAGAAGCAAGCGCTCCTCATATTTATAATTATGGTGCTTTACAATATTTATAAAATACTTCACAAACGTCCTTTGCCTTTTATTCTCACAGAAATCTTGTAAGTAGGCAGAGAAGCCATTTTTGTCCCCATTTTACCTCTGTCAAACTGAGAGTCAGAAGAAACATATCCTCCACCTAGAGTTAGTTCATAATTATGGGCCAAAAACAGTGTCTGTATATTTTCATATCACATTTTGTTTGGTTCAAGTGTTTTCTTGCTTTTGGGGCTACTTATTTCATTTCACTGTTCTTACCTTTTATATTTGTATTCTTAGAGCAAAGTAATTTACAAACTCCATTTTGGGGGATCAGAAATAACGATCTGGAGACTACCAATTGCTGATGCTTTATCACTGGCTGTATGATATTTCAGAAAAAGGCACTAAGGAGGGTATTTATCAAAGATTCATTCTGCGAGACACAAATATAAATCTTAGATTAATCAATAATTGATTAGATTCTTGAAAGTTTAAAATTATTCAATTTACATAAGTGGGGGTAACTCAAAAAGAAAATAGACATAAGAGATTTGAATACTATAAAAATTTTAAAGAAAACTGAGCTAAGCTTTCTTTGATAAGGTGGAGAAAGTAATATGAAACTGCCCCCTTGTATGAATACAACCCTGGAAATGTCATAGAAATAAGAGAAAGGCTGATGCACCTAATAATACTGAAGATGGATTTCAGAGTTAGGAACTGAGGTCAGATTTTAAGTGGAGTGTTGGGAGCCATTCTGAGCCCACTAGTCGAGAAAACTCCTGGTGAGGTTAAAGCAAGTTTGCACGGTTTCTTGCCAATCAGATGATGAACAATATCCACCCCCACTCAATTATTTCTGCTTGAGCACTGATCCCTAGGGTACCTTGTTGATCAATATCGGGAGTGACTTGTCCCCTTATTCTGGCCCTGGTATGATGATTGCGCCTTGTGAAGGAACTTATTGTGGGAACTTCTTCTTTTGATTATGGGAACAGACATCGTGTCTCCAGAAGATCCTGTTTCCCTCCATACTTTCCCTTGAGCTATAAACAGGCTAATGACCCTTACTCATAAAAGATTGACTTTTACATGTACAATTCTGTTTCTACCATTGCGTTAGTCCAGGATGTTCATACAGCTCAACATGTAAATCAACTAACCAAGAATGTCTTTCATACCCTAGCTATTCAAGAAATCATAAAACTAGACACAAAGGTAAATGTCCTCAAAGAGGCTATTCTATGTATTGGAAATGAGCTAAACTCTTTAAAGGTATGGTTGGCTCTCCGGTGCCATAAAGAATATGATTGGAAAATCAAGCCTTGCCTGGAGACAAAGAGCCTAATTTAGAAGGAACAGATAAGGGCAGAAGATAAGTTAGTACATACACCTTTGCTAACTGAGGGTGTAGAGCAGCCACTTCCCTAAGGCCTAGTTTCCACAAACACCTTCCCTTACCCTGGCAGCTGTGATGAGGATGGATAAGAGTATCTACAAACCTATGACTTAATCTTAGCGTTATTAAAATGTGAACACCTTGTTATTTTCTTAGTTACTCAACCTCACTATAATTGGGACAGTTCTGCAAGAAGACTTCTGTAAAACCTGTTTCTGTACATCTTCCAAAAACATCTTATCACAAAGAACTATCCATTGTAAAAATTCCATTTCCTGATGCTATGTTAACTTTTGGCCTATAAATAAAGACACCAAAACCAACAGATCAGAGATACCTGCCTGGTGATCAGAAAGGATCTTGGGGCTCTCTCATTCTCTTTTGCCGACACCGTCCATCCTTCAGGGACCCCTGCACCTGCCAGAGCCAGCCTCCGACAGTGGAGAAAGAAAGCAGTGAGCAGAAGAGTGAGCTCTCAGGATACCAACAAAGGCTGAGACAGAGGTTTTTAGTTGTACCAATTTATTTTCTTTGCCTTCTTTCTTGTTTTTCCTTTAGAGTACCCACTAAGTGCAGTCTTCTAAGTGGTGAGAATACAGTAGAGAGCAGACAAAAGCAAACTCCTGCCCAAATGGAGCTTCCATTCTAGTGGGAATGTCTAGTGGGAATGTCAAAGAGACCATTGACAACTCTTTCAAGCCATTTTGGAGTCTGCCAGGCAGAGTGTTACAGATAGGTGAAACTCAACCCAGTTTGAAAATGAGGGAGTAATGACAGGTGAAGATAAACTGTCTGAACCCTGAACATTCTTTTCTAAACCTTCAACCACCTACTGAGAGCGAGGCTGGCAATTACAACCAACCGAGGGAGACAACTGGGAAAAAAGCAGTGCCTAGGATGCGTGTATATATCAAATTTCAGAATGGAATTGTTATGGGGGAAGAAAGCAAAGTAGAATCCAGCTATTTTCCTAAAGTGTCCCTCATTCTAAACTTACTATGAAGGAGCCAAACTTGGTCCTGCTTTTGGTTCCCATGTTGCCTTCTCTATGTCAGCATAATAAACCTCACACAAAAAAAGAGAGAGACCTCAGAAGATTTCAGAGACCTTAAAAGAAAGTATATAACAAACACAGCCAGATAAATGTAGCCAAAGTGACAGCAATTAAAATATTTATATCAAATGTTCTCAAAGACATAAAGGAGGATACAAGCATATCCTGGACATGTTACAGTTTCAGGTCCAGACCACTGCTGTAAAGTGAATATTGCAATAGAAATCAAATAAGTTTTTCGTGATTCCCAGTGCATATGAAATATATGTTTACACTGTACTAGAGTCAATTAAGTATGCAGCAGCATTATATCTGGAAAACAATGTACATGCCTTAATTAAAATACACTTTAGAGGAGCATGGATAGCTTAGTCAGTTAAGCATAAACCTCTTGATTTCGGCTCAGGTCATGATCCCACAGTTTGTGAGATCAAGCCCCATGTCAGGCTCTGCACTAACAGCTTGGGATTCTCTCTCCTCTTTCTGCCCCTCCTTCAGCTCATGCATTCTCTCTCTCTTTCTTTCTCTCTTTCTCAAAATGAGTAAACTTAATAAAATACTGGTAAAAATGCTAACCATTATTTGAATTTCAACAAGTCAGAATCACCGATCATAGATCACCATAACAAATACAATAATAATAAAGTTTGAAATAGTGCAAGAGTTACCAAAATGTAATGCAAAGACACAAAGTGAGCAAATGTTGTTAGAAAAATGGTGCCAATAGACTTGCTCGCTGCAGGGTTGCCATGAACCTTCAATTTGTTAAAAATGTAGTATCCACAAAGGACAGTAAAGTGAAGTGCAATAATATAAGGTATGCCTATATTTGAAATCTGGAAAAGAAATAAATAGTCATAAAATACATAGCAAATATGCAGACACTATCTGCTGAAATTAAGGATGAGATGTATGGTGTCAATAGCAGAAGAGATCAGTTGGAGGGACTGATCTCTTTCAAAAGGTGAAATTCAGATAGTAGCAATTGTGAAAGAAAATCTCAGGAAACCAGAATGCATGTATACTGCTGATGGGAGCAGAGACTGGCACAGCTATACTGGAGAGCAGTCAGGAAGTACTTCATGAAATAAAACCTAAAACTATGAAATATCAATCCTACGGATCTACTTGCCAAAGAAACACCCACCTAAATCTATAAAAGGACATAGTGATGTGCATTAAAGATTTATGTGTTGTGAAGAGTCCAAGTGCAGAGAATTCAGCACTATGAGAACTTTATATATATGGAATACTGTGTAGCCTAAAACACTGATAGAGATATACAGAAAAACAAGGATAGATCCCAATTATATAGTGTTGATTGAAAAAAAGTAAAAACACAAAATATCCCCAAAACTTTGCAGAATATGTACATACATCTTGAAGGGCCTGAGTGTAATTGGAGTGGGGAGAGGGAGGGAGTGATCGAGGGAGACCAGAAAAGAGATGAGATATTAGGGCAAGAAGAGTGATGAGAAGAAATGAATATGGAAATATACATGTTACTCACCAGCATAAGACTGCACTTTAAGAAATGTGTGACTAACTCAATTCTTGAATGAATGATCAGATGAATGAATGAATTAATGAATGAAGATCACCGAAACATGATTTGTTACTTCCATGATATACATCAGGCTTTGCCCAGCCACCTTAATCTCCCAAGTAATCTACTTCCTTTATACTTCCTTTATGGCACATGGACTCATTTCTGTTCTAGTCCATTATAACCATTGGTGGAGTTCCCTCATATACCCATAGATCTCCCCATCTCACATTTTCCTATCTTTGGTTCTCATCTATTATTGAATTTTCCAGAGCCTCATTATCCAGACTAAACTTTCTACCAGAACTTTAAATCGAATCTTCTTCTTTCATATGTAGAGCCATATCTTTGTTTAGAAACTTCACGCTGTTAAAAGTCATTGCAGAAGGTAGGAGAAAATTGAAGGAAGTGTTATGTTCTGGCTCTGCGTAGTGTGGCTTATTTTTAAAGTAGTACACAAAGTGTTATACAAGGAAACCTCACCACCAAGTAAAAATTATACACAGGAAAATCCTCATGTTGAACTGGGAAGTTTTCCATTTCCTTACTGGCATGTACATAAAGCAATGCTGTCCACTGATGTCTTTCAGTAACTATTTGGTCTATTATTTTCATTAACGTGTATATATTACCATGCAAACTTTTCACAAACTTTTCATTTTCTACATTTTTTAAGTTTCTGTCTTTTTGTTGTAAGTCAGGTTAATTTTGGTATTTTACTCAGCTGTCTAATACTCCTGTCATTCGTCATATTTATTCTCTCACACTTGCACTTGAATACAGTACCCTCAAAAAGAGTGAGTTATCACAAAAGCAAAAGGTAAAAGAATATTCTAAGAAAGTACATATATACTATGTGTATTATATATAAGAAGTCGTATGTAAGATATTATATTTAATAAATGTGTGGGTGGGAAGAGAGAGCGAGAGACCATGAACAATGAACTTAGGGGAAATTTTAACTTTATTTAGCATACAAGATACATACCTATGTTAATACTTTATTTCTATAATAGTAATTCTAGGTATGTGTGTATGTAAAATTTATAAAATCAAATTGTAAAGTCACAGTAAAGTTGAACACAAGGTAATTTATAAAATTGTACAGGATATTATTAAAAATAGGTCATTTAGAGTGGCCTATTTAATCCCCCCAAAATCAAAAAACAAAATATATAAAATATCAGCCATGAAGGCTGTATTCTTTAATGCTTTTTAAATAAATAATATGTATAACTTAAAATTGTTAGGTCATAAAACCCATGGTAGAGAATATTTAAGAATCAGTCATAACCTTGGGGCACGTGGGTGGCCCAGTTGGCTAAGCACCCCACTTCAGCTCAGGTCATGATCTCATGGTTTGTGGATTCGAGCCCACTATTGGGCTATGTGCAACAGCTCAGAGTCTTTAGCCTGCTTTCGATTCTGTGTCTCTCTCTGTCTCTTACCCTCCTCTACATTCTCTCTCTCTCTCTCAAAAATAAACATTAAATAAGTAAATAAGTAAACATAAATAAGTAAATAAGTAAAATTTTATAAAGTACTCAATTTCTGAATGTGTTTGCCTGCTTAAAAAATCAGTAATAACTTGTGATGTTCTGATTATCATTATTTTTATTTCAGTCTACAACATATGGGCAATTATTTAAATAGTTAAATACAGTGTATTCCATAAGTCAATAGACACTAAATAGCTGTGAAGGTATACAGCACCTTTTTCAAATGTTTTAGGAAAGGCAGTCAAAAATCAATATAAGATCAGTTAGAGAATGCCTATACATCTATTGAAGAAGTGGCATCATCAGTATAGGAAACATATGACTTAGCCCATATATTTGGACAAGAAAAGTTTTACCTGCAGCCTTCTGTTCACTGTAGCATTTCTACCCAAGTAACATATTTAGAATCCTTTGACATGAGGGGCACCTGGGTGGCTAAATTGGTTAAGCATCTGACTTGATTTTGGCTTAAATCACGATCTCACAGTTTGTGAGTTTGAGCCCTGTGTAGGGCTCCACACTGACGGCATGGACCCTTCTTTGGATCCTCTGTCTCTGTCTCTCTCTTCCCCTCCCCTGCTCACTCTCTCATTCTCTCTCTCTCTCTCAAAATAAATGAACATTTAAAAAAAAGAATCCTTTGACATGAAATCAGTTGACCCTCCTTAACAATAATGCCCATACCCGTCTTCCGGTTTAATGTTAGGTAGATATTAATGAGTTTAAAAGACATACAGTGATGTACTTTTGTGTATGAATATGACCAAACACTGCAAATTAGTTAATAATCTCTTTGTTATAGTGAGGGGTCAACACCACGAGATTTATGTTGGCTTCTATATCTCTGAACTATAAATTTGAGCGATTTTCTAGGAACATTTCAAAGTCTGACTATTTTGGAATTTAGTTGGGAATAAAACATTACAAATAGGGCACAAAGTCTCTTTACAAGGGACATACAAATCATGAAATATTTTATTAAAAAGGACTCCGTTGGAACTGAAATATACATGAAAAGATTCAAAGCAAATTCTGCCACTGTACTGAATAATTCTACAAATAACATGATGGCAATTTTCTAAATTTTTCCTCATTCTTGGAGTGGCAGATAGTGTGTCATTATGTAATAAATATTAGCTAATGAGCATTAACTAAAATAAACATTATTACAGAAATGAATACATTTCTCACTTTTTCATTAAAGAGTAGAATAACCATCTCCTTGTGAGAAGAACAACAGAAATGGATCCATTTTTACTTGAAACTTTTTATAAATAAATATTTTTACAAATTATTTTGTACCTATAATGGGTACAATCTTTTTACTTAGGTTCATGAAGACATTCACTCAGAAGAAAGAGCAATCAGTATTAGAAAGGAGGAAGATATTTATGGCAGAGTTGAAGTTAAAATGTATGTAGCTAAAACTCTCTCTGAGAGAGCTTTAAAAGTTTGGTATTTTTCTTTCTAATTTTCCCACATTTTGTTTCTTTTCATCTCTACTTTTTTTCCTGTAGTTGATGATAATCAATGATAGTCTTATGTGTGAATGGATTAGGATGAAAGAATATTCATTTATATTCCAGAAATAGGATAATTTCATACCTTGAGAACTCCCCGGTGACTTGGTGTCATGAATGTAAAACTTTTCAGAGATGACTGTCTTTCTAAATTATCTAACATAATCTATATTACTTCCCATGCTCATGCATTATACTTATTCAGTTACAGAACTTAATTCTTTCATGGATGCTTCACTTAATTTATAAGTACAATATCTGGTGTTTCATTCATTCTGTCTTCCATATGTAATTATTTGTTTCTATTAAACTTTTTTCTAATTGTCAATATTGATATAACTATAGATTTATAGAAAGTTGCACTATTGTACAGAGTACCTTCATATCCTTCATCCAGTTTCCCCAATAGTTACATTTTTAGTAATTACAGTACAATGTAAAAAACAGGAAATTAACATTAATAAAATATGTGCATATAGCTCTCTGTCATTTTTTCACATGTGTAGATTCCTATAGCCACTACTGCTATCAAAATACTAAATACTTCCAGTGAAGGGTAAAGTCCTTACCTCTTTCAAAGTCTCTTTATGCACCCCTGTTTATAATTTTTAAGAATATTTCCTTTAGATACATGGAGAATCACATTAGACAATGTTACTTTTTTTTTGCTTCAAGTCAAAACATTTAGAAAACATAAAATAAGAGGAAAAATCTATTGTGTTTACTCATATTTTTACTCTTCTTGTTCATTCTTTCTGATGATTTAAGATACCTTCTTCTTTCATCATATTTCTGTTTCAAGAACCTCCCTTAGCCATTCTTTTGGTAACAAGTCTGCCAATGACAAATTGCGTTTTCCCTCTTCTGAGAATGTCTTTAATTTTCCTTATTCCCAAAGGACAGTTTTGCTCAATATAGAATTTGGAGTTGACTGTTTCTGCCTTTCAAAACTTGAAAAATTGGTCACTTACTTCTGGCCTTCATGGTTTCTGATGAGAAATCCATTGTCATTCAAATAGATTTTCCCTTATAGATAAAGTGTTTTCCTTTCGCTGCTATCAAGATTTTTTTTTTCTGTTATATTTTCTAAAGTTGTCTGTCTGTATTCTATTTTGGTGTGGCTGATTGGAAGTGGCCAAACTTGAAAATTTTCCAGTTATTTCTTTAAATACATATCCAACCTCAACCTCTTTCTCCTTTCTCAGACTCTGAGGACACAAATAATAGATTTTTGTTATAGTACCACAGGTCCTTGGATCTCTGCTTTTGTTATTGCTTCTTTGTAGTCTAGGTCTCTTCTGTTCTTCAGAAGAGGTAATGTATAGTCTTCCATTTTCAAGTTCACTTATTCTTTTCTCTCCATTCTCTTATTTAGAGTACTAGAGTTTTTTAAGTTTTAGTTATTGCCATTTTCAATTCCAAAGTTTCTTTTTCCTTTGTATCTTCTATAACTTTGTAAAGCTTTCCATTTGTTTCGAGCATGTTCATAATTGCTCATTAAAACATTTTTATGATGGTGGGTTTAAAATCCTTGCTGGATACATCTAATGTATGTGTGTGTCACCTCCATGCTCCATGTTGTCATGTGTTATGTTCTCATTGAAGATGTGATTTTTCTACTTTTGGTGTGCTGAATAATTTTCAGTGTATCCAGGACATTTTGAATATTATGAGACTATATCTTATTTAAAATTTAGTGAGTAAACCTCTTCTGACATGACATAGGGTGAAAGTAGGGGCTGCCTTGTTGTTGCTAGGTAGAGTTGAAATTCCTGGGTCCCCTCCTTTGGAGAGTGGGACTTCTGAATTTTGCTTCTATATGGCCTTCACTGAAGGGAGGGGAAGTATCAGGAGGCCTTGGACCTTGTTCCCACTGGATGGTGGTGAAAGTTCCAGTTTCTCACTTGGTCTCCTATGACATCACCCTGGTGAGAAAGGAAAGGGCACATCATTACCACGTGGTAGAAAGGGAAGTCCTGCATTCCCAGTAGGCCTTCTCTGATACCACCAAGGCAAAGGTATACTAGTTGTGTGTATGTGTGTCGGGGGAGTTGTTTGTTTTTTAGGTATGCATTACCAAGCAGAATAGTATTACATAATTATATGCTAAACTAAAAAGACCCCACTGAAGATATGTAATGAAAGTTATGGTGGATATTTATATGTCATTTTCACAGATGCATTCAGTGTGTGTTTTAAAAAGGAAATTAAAAGTTTAGTCTAAGCCATCATTCTAGAAGAATTTAAAATGCATAGAATGGTATCATCAAAAAATAGGATGTTCTATGTAATATCTCAAATATTTTTCATTATGTAACATGAAATTTAGTTATCTGTTGTTTTTTAGTAGTTTTTCTCCAAGTGTGAATATATATTGCAATTACCATTTTCATTAATTCCAGTAGTATTGGTATTATTGACATTGCATTTACATTGTGAGACATAGATTTCAAACAGTCATTTATTTTTCATTTCTTCAGAATCTGTCAAAAGCAGAGTATCGTGTAAAGAAAAGTTATTCCATTGTTCTACAGCAGCATGTAAAATGCAATCTACAAATTGCACAAAATACATACAAAAACAGGAGGAAATCTTTTTAGGCAACTTTACTGATAAAGAGGGGATACAATCTCTCCTCTTGTGAGTGGATTCACTAAGGGTCAGTGCCGGTAGTAGTCAATGGAATAAAAACCAATAAAAATATGACAAATGAACAGAATGAAAAGTGTCCAAGGGTCAAGTGCCAAATCTTTTCTGCTTATTCTGGTGGATATTTTTTTTAACACACAGGAAGACATTCTGCTAAAGGCTCACATATATATCAGACATAATAGCATTTATTTGAAATTTTCATTTTATTTGTACTTTTAGTTTTCCATTTCTGTCCAGGTTTTTTTCTCGTTGGTTGCCTAACCATTTTTTGCTGTGTGCTGAATTCTACATTCACCAGGGTTTAGTATATATACACTTAAAAATATATTAATGTGATTACTTGTCCTCCTTGAAAACCATATAACATATAAAAGGCTAATATAGTATTTTGTGCCATGTTTATCCCTACCTTTGTCCAGAGCTTATTTTAACCTTTAAGTTTATTTCAATAAACAAATATTGAATAGTGCCATGCATTTAACTGTTTACTGTAGCATGAGCACAAAAAGGCAATGAAACTTTGTGAAGCCTGTACTTCATCCCTCTAAGGTATCTATGCAGACCATTACATATTCCTCACCATAGGCCAGTTGCTTAGTGACCAGAGAAGTAGAGAGCTACTAATTGAAAGTATTCAGTATTGCTGGCAATGCTTGATGCAGGACATTGAACTTAGAAATCTCAGAGACTTTGTCAGATAAAAATGTAGCAGGGGATGAAAGAAGGCCAGTTGCAGTATTATCTATCCAGAAGTAGTTATCATTTGGTTGGATATAATTTATTTTGTTTGCAAAATATTTTGCTGTGTTTCTTTCTCATGAAAATTATCATTAAAATAGATTTTTTACATTCAATGTCATCTACACAATCAGAGTAAAAACCATAGCTGTAGCATTTATCAAAAAGGAAAAAGAAAAAAAAAAACAGAAGACAAGAGAGGAAGAGAAAAAGAGGAAGAAGGATAAGAAGCAGAAAGTAGTACCAAATTAGACCCAGCCTCCTTGAGATAAGTAACAATATCTGTGTGGACTTTTCTGTTTGTATATTTCATAATGGAAACAAAGGAGGAAGAAGGAAGAACAAAGAGAAAAGGGGAAAAGAAATAATGTCAAATATGTAGGGGAAAGAAATTTGGAAAGAAAACAAAATGAAAACAAAAGTAGCAACAATATAAATGAATTTTTCCAAACATTACATAGTCACAGAAAATAGATAAGTAGTCACTGTGCGTCTACTTTAATTTAATAGAAAAGACTAGGACAGAGGACCACCACTAAGTGACCAAGTTAGCTCAGTTGTCTTGTTAGCTTATTTGCTGCAAGAATTCTCATGTAATTCTGTATTTATGGACTCTCATTGGCCACAGTCATACATGCCTAAGTGTGTGTGTGTATGTATGTGTGACTTGCATAACTGTTTTCCACAAGAATTTACTTGTTCTAATAGTCAGTTGTCAATCACATCTTTGAGCAGATTATATCTGATAATGGTTGAAAACAGGATACACATGAATTCTATGTCTGATCACTTGCTGGTTAACAATATATCCCATGTGGATTGTAAATAATTAAAAAAAAAAAACACATAGCTAAATGTTTAAAACCACAACTGATCAGAATATAATTGTTAATATCAAGATGCCATTTCAAGACATGCAGGGTCATTATGAATAGAAGTTGCCTCCAGTGATTGAAGATAAGGGTCAGGTAACACAAGAAATGGTCTCAGTCTATGCTGTACCTATGATACCTTTAAAAATAAATCTTAGAGATTAGGTTGTCATTTATTAATTTCTCATAAAAGGTGAGTATAGAGCATACTAAAAATCCAGTTCGGCTTTTTGTATTCTGACTAATACATAATTTAAATATAACTCATGATTTAGGTGTTCACGCACAGTAGTTTCTTTTTACATACAAGTGGCTTGAAGTTTTTCTCAAGGTTTTAAAGTTAATGAAAGACAGGAAAGTTGATCAAAATTCTGAATAGCTGAACAGAAGTTCAATATACCTTTGCTATGGCATAGCCACTGACATTTTATGCATAATCTGTTTTGTCTATCCTTGTTTTAAAAATAAATACTTAGGGGCACCTGAGTGATTCAGTCAGT
Organism: Crocuta crocuta; assembly: GCF_008692635.1. Taxonomy (NCBI): domain Eukaryota; kingdom Metazoa; phylum Chordata; class Mammalia; order Carnivora; family Hyaenidae; genus Crocuta; species Crocuta crocuta. Next base: position 708,840 of record NW_027530631.1, read on the forward strand.
TAAGTGTCCAACTTCAGCTCAGGTCATATCTCACGGATTGTGAGTTCAAGCCCCACATAGGGCTCTGCTGAGAGTTCAGAGCCTGGAGTCTGCTTTGGATTCTGTGTCTGCCTCTCGCTCTGCCCCTTCCCCTCTCTCTCTCTCTCTAAATATATATATATATCTCAAATATATAAATATAAAAATATTTATATAAATCTCTCTATATATATCAAATATATAAAAACATAAATATAAATATATATAAATATAAAAAATATAAAAAATTTTGAGATATATATCAAAAAAGAACATTAACAATTTTTAAAAATTAAAAATAAATAAATATACTTTAAAATAGTACTAGATGATTACAGTTTTCTATTGCTACATAACCAACCACTTCAAAATATAAAAGCTTAAAACAATTAAGTGGCAAGCATTTAGCCATTCACAGTTCTACAGTCGGAGATGGACTCAGCTATATGGCTTGCTTTTCCTCTAAATTGTATTAATGAGGTTCTCCCATGTGTGTGTATTTAGCAAGCAGCTTCATTGGAACTGGTGGATCCAAGATGGCTCCATTCATATGTTGGTCTGGAATGACTGGATGCTGATCAGGCTGTAACAGGAACAGTTACAGAGTGCTGTAAAATCAATCATATGAAAAATAAATGGTTTACATCATACCCAATAATGGAAAACCTCACAACTTGTAGCTATAGGGTGGCCCTGGAACTCATCACTTGGTATCTTGCAAAACCTAAAATAATCATTACATCTAGCAATTTGGAATTTTTAGAATATACTTAATTTGCTTAAGCCTCTCCTGACAGTGTTCATATCTATCCTACACTGTACAACAGTTAGTAGACCCAGCAGAAAGGACTTCAAAATATTATTGTTTCCTATGGAAGTTTGGAAATCTATTGACTCCCTAGAAGATGTTTTGTTTGTAAGTCTTTCATGCATTGTTTTCCCTTACTTATTTCTCCTCACACACATGCAAGCTCTTTGCTTGCCTATTGTGTGTACTTGGCAGATTTTCTGGGCACAGTGCCCAGTTGGTTTAATGTGTGCTTATTATTGTCTATAGCGTCCTTGATTCTGTTTTGGATATGAGCATTCTATAAATTATTAATGATTATTATTATACTTTAGATTTCACTTTCCTTTTGGAATTTAGAAACAAAGAATGAGCATTAAACCCAGTGGGCAAGAACCAAGAATATCAAAGCTATACCCAATGCTCAACTGTAAGAGAGGAGAATAAAGAATGTTTTGGAGTGATTAAAATGGGATTATTCCTTTAAACAGTTAAAGTAAACAGATGTCAACATAAAGGACTAAATTTATCAACTGACAAAATCTTCATATTATTTATTCCCATTTCACCATCCAAACATTACCAATAAGTTTTATGATCATTGTTTCCCTGGGTAAGCATATTCTTTAAATATATAAAACTGAGGTGTTAACTTTCTTCCCCAATTCACAATAATTTGTACACTTGATATAGTAAATATGACATACTATCAAATACTTAATAGGACATTGCTGAATTCTGAATTTTGTCAGATAATAAAATCAATTTAAATTTAGCTATCATTTCAAAGAAGAAAAAATGTCACATTTATAAATAATTTATACACACACACACACACACACACACACACATTTTTAAAGGAGTCAATACCAAAGAAAAAAATAAAAAGATATGTGGAGAAAAAGCCTCTGAAGTTACAAAAGAAGAAAATAAAATGATTTATTGGTAGTGAAATATAACTACTAACCTACAGCAAAAGAAGTGAAATTTGGGTCTTTACCTTTTAGCTGTAGTAATTCACATTTTGAAATTAGAGTTTAACTAAAGGACAATTCATCCTTAATAAAGTGGAAATAAGATGTCATACAAGAATTGTGAAGTACTATTTTTTTATTTTTATATTGGATGGGTACTGATTCTTAATTATTTTTATCCTAATGTAAAAAATATTGAAATCACATTTTATTTTCCAGAATCATCCTTTCCTCAATCATATTACTTTTTTCTTCTTTCTTTCTCTCTCCTTCTCTCAAGCATTGTAAATATTTTTAATCCATTTCCCTGAAATTGGATCTGTATATAGTGTTTTGGTATACTGTGCTATAAATCTTTGTTTTCTTAGAATAAAATTTTTTTCTACATTTTCATTATTCTAATATTGATTCAGCTTTAGGGTTAATTTATATGCAAAGCAAATAATTTACCCAAACTTGTAAGGGATATGCATTATCAGAACAGAACACCTGCAGGACAAAAGAGAGGTTAATTTCATTGTTGCTCGGAAGCAAAAGGAGATCATTATGGAGCCTGCAGTAACCAAGCTCTGTGAAATAGCTGCATTAGTCATTAACTTTCCAGCACTAAATTTCATATCAAACTCAATTAACTACTACATAGCTTTTAATGACAATATTTTTTCAGATGCAGCTCTTGTTTACTAATAAGATTTCACATCACGACTATCTGTTCCATTACTTTCTCCATGTTAATATTCAAGTCTTGATTTTCTCCAAAGAAAATGGGGCAATGAAAATTGCATTTGCTAGTAGTTTTCTTTGAATTATGTTTCAACATTTCAAGTGTGTTAATGTAATGCTTTAGAAGCTAAAGGGAACGATTATATAGGAAGCCAAAGTCCTCTATGTCTATCCCCAGGATTGATTAAGTTTGCTATTTATGCGTATTTCCCCACAACATTGCGTCTGTGTTTGAATTTATCAGGATCAGAACCATCTAAATTGGAAATGTCCCGTAGTATATTTTTATCACAGTGAAAGTCAAAGCCCAGAATAACAAAAAGGCACAAAATTAATGTCATCAGGAAACAATTTACGCAGCTAATTAGCATAACATTCTCATATAAAAAGACAGATGGATTAAGGGATCAGGTCATTCATAGCCTGCAGTAAACTGCTTCAGTCTTTAATCCCCTGCTGTTACCTATCAACGGGTGCTCTTTTTATGGACTTAGATGGATCCTTGGAAAGATTTAGATTCTCCCATTAGATTGATTCACCTTGTTCCTTTAACTTTTATTGATATATTTCATTATTTTCTCACTAAAATAACAATAAGAACTCAAATTTAGTTAACAGCTGGAGAATTGAAATAAAAAACATATCTGAACATTTCTCGTTTCTCCAACAGACACACACACACACGTTTTGCTCTGTTCTGCTAAGAAACAGGCCTTGGTTTGAAGGCAACCATAGAAGAGTTATCTCCTATGCCAACAAGATTTGGGATTCTTTCGCAAGTGATATACATAACATCTAAGACAATAAGCAGCTGCTCATGATCAGTTGCGAAAAATGTCAAATTCTTTAAATAGAAGTAGTCAAACAGAATAGATTGATTTCCATGAGTCTTCTTGAAAATGTTTAGAAGAATAATATCTAAGAAAAGTATCACTAAAGATATTTGATCTAGTATATATGAAACCCAAACCAACAAGTGAAAACCCTTCTCATTTTTTTATAAGTTGCAGAACATAGGGAGATAAATTATTTCCTTTGACTATTGCATTAATTTCCTAGGGCTAACATAACAAAGTCCCATCATGTGGGTAGCTTAAAACAAACAAACAAAAATTATTGTCATACAGTTCTAGAGAGAAGTTTGACATCAAGTGTTGACAAGGTTGATTCCTTCTGGAGAACTCTGAGGGACTGTAGATTCCATCCCTCTATCGTAGTGTCCGGCGGATGCCAGTAATCCTTGATTTTTTATTTGTAGATGCAATATGCCTCTGTCATCATGTAGCATATTTTCCTGGGTATATCTGTTTCTCTTTGTGTGTATATTTCCTCTTTTCATAAGGACACTAGTTATTAAATTGAGGACCAGTCTAATCCAATATGACCTCATCTTAATTTGATTACATTTGTTAAGACCCTATTTCAGGGTGCCTGGGTGGCTCGGTTGGTTAAGCATCTGACTTCAGCTCAGTTCATGATCTCACAGTTTGTGTTTGTGGGTTCAAGCCCCATGTCAGGCTCTGTGCTGACAGCCAGCTCAGAGCCTGGAGACTGTTTCAGATTCTGTATCCCCCTCTCTCTCTGACCTGTTCATGCTGTCTTTCTCTCTCAGAAATAAATAAAAAGCATTAAAAAAATTTTTTAAAGGACCCTATTTCCTTTTTTAAAAATTTTTAATGTTTTATTTATTTCTGAGAGAGAGAGAGAGAGAGAGAGAGAGAGAGAGAGAGAGACAGAGGCAGCATAAGCAGCGAAGGGTCAGAGAGAGGAGGAGACACAGAATCCAAAGCAGTCTCCAGGCTCTGAGCCAGCTGCCAGCACAGAGCCTGAGGTGGGGCTCGAACCCATGAACCATGAGATCATTACCTGAGTCAAAGTTGGACGCCTAACCAACTGAGCTACACAGGCGCCCCCAAAAGACCCTATTTCCAAACAAGGTCACATTCACAAGTACTGGTTTAGGATTTCAACATAAACTTTTGGAGATTTATGGGGATAATTCAACCCCAATGTTAGTTTATTTCATATAACATAGTTCTTGAACGATGTTATATTAAATCAAATTCTTACTTCGGCATGACCAGTACATATTTTCCCCCAAAGGCACACCTGTATTCGATATATTGTATTAAAAAAATAGATAACTCGAAGATTTTATGACATCAAGCTAAAATAAATGGACACATGCACTTTCATGATAGGAAGTCTTGTCAAAGGAATTGGCAATTCCCCTAGCCAAGACTTTCTCCCTATTTCAGGACTTAAATTGCACTTGAAGCAAATTCAGATTTATTCTTTAGGGACTCAACACCTCAGGTTCCATGGGTGACTAATTCTCTGATTGACAGACTTTCTTTAGGTATGTTCATGAATTCAGTCCCATCACTACAAAACTTTGGGCCCTTAGTTAGACCCCTTAGTTAGCTGTGAAAACTTAAGACTCAGATGGTATTCTTCCTTCTCTTAGTTTTTGGGATTTTATTTTTACTCTTCTCCTTGTTGTTCTGCGTTTTTTCACTGTCTCAGAGGTTTTGCATCATGTTACTTTTCCCTTCAGCAAGCTTCATTATTCCTAACTTTATTTACCTCATCACATGGAAGTTTTGTATCTAAATGCCCTGTATGTAAAATATCTCATTCCAACTTATCTAACATCTGGTTATTATTATTTTTAGGTAAAGTGAAAATATCAACTTTTCCAGGAAGTTGAAATTAATAACCCCTCTTAGCCCTTTGTTTATAATAATATTAAACATCCTATATTCCATGCTAAGAATAGTCATTTGTATATGTGTTTATCTTCTTCAATAGACTCTGAAATCCATTAGAAACTTGCTCGCTTTTTTATTAATTAATTCAAATTTTGGAGGCAATATCCAGAATAATTAGTATATAATTAAACACTGGATATACTAATATGAGCAAAAGAGATGAAATCCCTTCCTTCATAAATTGTAAATCTTAGGGAATATGACATTTGTCAAATAAGTATACAAATAAATACACTTATAATATAGAAGCTAGAAATATACTCTATGTTTAATAAGTTTTTACTGAGTATTTAGTTTAAAATTAAAAATAGTATTAGGTAGTTGTTATTTTGATTTTTAAATGAATATGCCTTTATATTCATTCAAAAATAAGAATTCATATTTATGTATGACTTTAAAATAACAGATAAAAATAAAATAAAATAAAATAAAATAAAATCATGGATAAGTCACTTTCTACCACGAGTATGATATATTTGTTATTGTTATTGTCACTTTGGATTATCAGATTAAATTTTTTATATGTTTTATTTATTTCTGAGAGAGGGAGACAGCATGAGCAGCAGAGGGTCAGAGAGAGATAATATTTTTAAGAAAGAAATAACTGATTTCTAGCATACATTCCATAGATAAATTTAGCCTTATAGAAAACTATTGTCTTTTTAAAGGCAGTTAAGATCACCCTTTGTCACAAAGCAATACGAATGCTATAGTCTCGTTGTTTAATGGGACCTTTCCAAACTCAGGAAACTCAAGTGGCTGTCTCAGTGGTGTTTCAGGCTTGTACCATGACCATATATCATCAGTACATGCTAAGTCATATACATGTATATTGTGAAAAGTAGTCTGAGGCCCCTCCTCTTTAGATTTCATGTTCCAACTAGCATATCAACTATGTTGATTGAGAGGACCACTAATAAAGCTCCTAACGGATTCCCCATTGACTTCCTTTGTCTCCTTTATACAGGTTAAAACCAGAAGAGGGAAAGGGTAAATAAATCTGCGTACAGATCTACCACAGGTCATATTGGCTGGAAATTGATGGACGTGTATGTGTTGAGGTAGTATGGAGACACAACATCCCTCATGTGAAGACTGTGGTGAACTTCCTATCTGTGGATAGGAACTTGTCCTGACTGGGTTGGAGTTGCTTGGAGCCACAGCAATACAAAAGTAAGTAACTGGTTTTTGAGGAAAAACCTTAAAGTTCAAGTCAGCTGCATACCAGACTGCTATATCCCAGATTTTCAGCCTATGTTGGTAGGGCAGTTTGTGCTACATTAGATTACTTTTTGCCTTTACGTATTTTTTAGCCAGAATACCAAACCAAATGGTAACTTTGAAGCCAAACCGAGTATAACAGGTTTTGACCTTTTCTTGTTAGGTCTGAGCATTGTTACTTAGGCATTAAATTAGCAGCCCCAAATTTAGATTCTATTTATATTGTTCAGAATTACATCTCAGGACAAAGAAGGAAATGCATAGGTATTAGATATATTGATCATCTCCCCAGATTCCTGGTATTATCGCCTCCCTTTCTTGCTAAGAAAAAGCAGGGTATCTAGTTTGTTTATTTAATATACTGATAATCTTATATCTTCAAAAATATGTGCTATTATAGAAACATTGTAGAGGGGCATGTTTTATTTATTAACAGGTAAAGATAAATTTGAATTTTTCTAAAGGGGCATAAATGTATTTTTCCTGGGATTGGGGTAGAGAAATAAAACTCTGAATAATCATAAATCAAATAGTGGGAAATTTATAATGTTCAGAACTCACTGTCTCCATGGAAGGAGACACACAGGAGATTGAAGGGATATTTTTTGGTCTTCACACATAGTGATCAAGCTTGAAGGACAACCGTTCTTTAAGAGAGAGTTTGAGACTTGACATATATGACTGTGAGAAGTGCCTATTGCTCAGCAAATTATGGAATTTAGGAAAAACATAGGCCTCAAACATGTAGAGTAAAAGAGAGAGAGAACAAGCTGAAAGCATTTTGAACCAGTAAGTAATATTAGACCTACATGTGTGATAGAAAGACTGTGATAAACATAGGAAAGATTTGAAAAGCTTAGGGAACAACAGGGAAGCATGGTTCACTGCTGCAGGAAGAGATAATCAGATAGAAGCATCCTGTGGTCATGAGAGTGATACAAGTTATTCAAGATCTAAGAAGTCCAAAATCTGAGGGCAGGAGAGATTTTAAGGGTCATTGGAAGTACTGATCTTCACTGGCCATCTGTGGACACGAGTTGCCAAACTATCAATAAGCTCTTTCAGTTAAAAATTTTGCAGGTAATTCTCTATTTGTGATATATAATAGGAAAAAGACAAAGTGATTTCCTTTGAGATATGAGGGCCTTGGAACACCAAGACAGAAAGGCAAGAATTGGGATATGGACAAAGTTAGAAGATATGGTTATAAATGTTAGTTACCCACAAGAGATGAAGGTAGTATGGCAGTATGGACATATACTACACATAATACATACACATAATATATATGTATATATATATACACATAATATATATGTATGTATATATACACATAATATATATGTATGTATATACTATATATATACACACACACACACATAATAAATTCAGGACCCAAGGGAACATGGAAGACTTAATAGAGAGAGAGAAGAAAAACGTGTTTAAACTGGAGCTATATCACTGAACAAGAGAACTATTTTTGTCCTAAGAGGCAGTGTGGCTTTGATATGGATCTAGCCCTTTTAAGAACCTTCAATGACAACCTTAAGCACATAGGAATTAAAACAATATGTCAATGAAGAGGCCTTATGAAAGTGGGTATGGATTTGCCTGTGTCAATATCCTTTACCACAAAACAAATAGCCACAGATTGGTTGACCATGGCCTTTACTATTTAGTTCAATATACTGAATGACAGGGGAGACAATTTATTTCTCCATGTTATTTTCTGAGTGGAGAGAGACTCGTACCTCATACTCCAAATGAAGGGTTTTTGCAATGTCCTTAATGTCCTCTATCCATTTCATCTATGAGAAAGGAATTACTAACCTTTGGCAACCAGATATATAAAAACCTCTTACGTTTTATTGAATATTTAACTCATTGAATATATTTGCATATGGAATGGCTACCTGTGTCCTGTTCCCTTGACAAACTAGGCTTAACTTGTGTTTATATTTTGTATGCAGTGAACAGACCAAGGGTAGACCTTTCTCTGCAATGCCTAGCTCTGTCTTCTATTCTCCATCCCAGTTTATGAGTCTCTAATTGGGTAGCGTAGTTGGAGACACTAGCTTTAGCAATTTATGATCAGGATTTAGAGTCTGACCCTGTGGTACAGATCTTTTAATTTTATTTTATTAAGGAGTTTTTCAATAGAGCCATTAAAAAATACCTTGGATATTTGGGGTAATGGGATTGTTTTCTTTGGACTAAGAGAGCTTACTTTTTAGTCATGTATGGTTCTTGACTGATTTGTGTACTGGGTTGACTAAAACCTGGATCTTGAAAGGGATTTGTTTCAGTTTACTCCCTACCTCCAAATTTTACATATTCTTCCATATGCCTCTATGTCTTAGAAAACTTTTCCATTTGGCTTCAGTTATTTTGGGAAGAACCAGAATCTAACTAGAACTCAACCATCAGATACAAAGAGTTCCCAAACTTGGAGAAGTCATTTCTCCTTAAAAGTCTTGCCAAATTTATGGAAGGGATTATAAATTTGAATATAGTCTACTGAATAAACAAGATTTTCAAAGACTGTCAAAGAAATCTCCATTTAGTTAGGTAGAGTGCACTTAATAAGATATTTGCATATATTTTCATTTGAACAAAACTTGGGGTACTTGGGTGGTTCAATTGGTTAAGCATCCAGCTCTTGATTTTGGCTCAAGTCATGATCTCATGGTTTGTGGTTTCAAGCACTGCAATGGGCTCTGCACTGACAGTGTGGATCCAGCTTGGGATTCTCTCTCTTTCTGTCTCTCTGCCCCTCCTCCACTTGTTCCCATTCTCTCTCAAAAAAATAAATAAATAAAATTTAAAATAATATTTCACTAAAAATGAGTCCTTAGTATCACAATATGATATGTTGTTTATCCTTTTTTTTAATAGTTCATGGTGACAACCTGACATGCATAAGAATATGGAAATATTTCTGTAGACTGATAGTTTTTGGAACTATTCTTGAAAAGTGATCCTTTTATCCTTGAAAAGTATACTTTTAAAAACACAGTTAAATCCATTTTTGTAAGAACTTTGGCAATTAAAACTATAGCATTGTTATTTTGACAGTTATACAAAGTGACTATTAAAGGTAGATAGAAATCAACATTTTAACTAATGAATGCAATACTTTTTATTGGAGAATGGTATTAGAAGCCAAGGTATAGATAATAGGTTTGCTCATTGCTACTAAGTAGTTGCTGCTCCTATGCATTCTCAGCTAACAGAACAAGGAAAGATAGCCTGTGTATATACACATAATTATAAATATTTCTATAAATAAACATGCATATCCCTGTTAAGCTCAGCATGAGTTCATACTGATATCTTCAACTTGACTACATTACTATGTGGTTCATTCTAACCTTCTTACCTTGTCTATAAATTCTCACACAAATGGTGAAAAACCAGGCTTCCATTATCCATCATCAATTAATTGTTCGCTTGCAATCTACATTGTATTGTGTTATCACAATGATTAGCCTGTACCCCTGGGAGGGGGAATGTCATTATCTAAAATACTGTGCTTATATACAATTCCTTTTGCCTGTAATCTTATAGTCTCCTCTCATCTCCAAAGTTACTTAATTAAGCTCATTTCCCTCACCTACTTCAGTAAGATCATTTTATACATTTTAGTAGTTATTTTTGTGTCACATTCTGCGTTCCAACATTTTGTAATTTCTCTGCTTCCTAACTGATAATTTTTAAAAGTTACAGAAATTAAGGTTTACTCTTCATGCTCAATAGATTCTTCAATAGAGTATCTTTGGTTTCCTCTTAAGTAAGACAAGAAGATAAGGCAAAGGATGTCCTCCCCCAAACATGTTAAGGCTCTGGTAATGTCATTTACCCTGGACTGTAAATCTTTCTTATGAAGAATGCATCTATATTTTATATTACTCCTCCTTTGCCCTGCCACGGCCCTGAAGAATTTTTACCAGTCCTTGGAGATAAAACGCATGAAAGTTTGGTGGTATCCATAAAATTGCCTCACAACACCGTTTCTCACATGCATCCATCCTCAGTCTCTAGTAATTAGACAGAATTGCTATATAAGTATTCCTCCAAACTTTGGCTCCAACATCTGCCGCAAGATGTAGATCTTCACTGATTTGCTTATCTCTCTCAATTTTGCAGTGGTATTTGCTCTTTAATCTCAATTCTCTGATATGTCTAAGAAAAGTCATTACTTTTCAATTTGTTTAGCTTTTTCTTATGGTAAGGACAGGAGTGACAACTTCTAAGCACTTCATATGCTGTAGGTAAATTCAAATGTTCCGCTGTGACATATTTCTTCTTTCATTTAAAACCTTTTATTAAGTTTTTGTTTATTTTTGAGAGAGGGTGAGAGAGACAGAGTGTGAGTAGGGGAGGGGAAGAGAGAGAGGGAGACACGAATCTGAAGCAGGCTCCAACCTCTGTGCTATCACCACAGACCCGATGCCAGTCTTAAACTCATGAACTGTGAGATCATGACCTGAGCCAAAGTTGGACTCTCAACTGACTGAGACACCCAGGCGTCCCTCTTCTCTCATTTTTAAACCAAATGTTTCAGGCTGTGTTATTAGCGACTCTTTCCCCTATAAAATGCATTAAATATGATTTTCTACCCTCATGAGAAAGACAAGTTATTCTGTACTTTCAGAAGTAGCATAAATATCATTGCTTTGGGTATAGTAGGTAATGAAAGATCTTACTGTTAGTCAGAATCTAAGTATAAATTTAGATGATAATCTTCAGAGCTGACATAGTTTTAATTTACAATGTGGACTCAAGAGTGAAAAGCATTAAATAACTCATTGATCCATAAAGATAATTTCACATTTTATAGTAGGTAGTGATATGAAAATTTTCCAAATCTGGATGTTTAGTTCATCAGTGTTTAAAAATATTTGCATTAGTTAAGAAGTAGAGTTAGACTATTTATTTGAAAAGTGGCTTATGTCTTTTTCTCAAATGTAGGGCTTATTATAGGCAGTCGGGACCCAGTATGCTGGCTATAAGACAGCAGCATCACCCCTGGTCATCCTGTCTTCCTGCTCAGTCATACTAAATTTGTTTACTTCATGGTCACTAGATGAGTGATCTTCCTCAACCATTATATATATGTTCTAGGCAGGAAGGAAAAGAAAGACAAAGGTTTTGGTTGTTGTCCTAGCAAAGCACAGAAAGTTTATTTGATATGAAAATCAACTACTAAAAAAATCTTGTAAAAACAGTAAATACAGGCTATATTAAAAAAACATCAGACATTGTAAAACTCTGAAATCTATTAAGGCTTTTTTGAATTTTTTGTGGGTTTGATTTTCCTTGCTCCCGTTTTTTTTTTTTTTAATTTTTTAAGTTTTTTTTATTCATTTCAGAGAGAGAGAGAGAGAGGCAGCGTGAGCAGGGGAGGGTCAGAGAGAGAGGGAGATACAGAATCTGAAGCAGGCTCCAGGCTCTGAGCTAGCAATCTGTACAGAGCCCGACGTGGGACTCAAACCCACGAACCGTGAGATCATGACCTGAGCTGAAGTTGGACGCTTAACCGATTGAGCCACCCAGGTGCCCCACTCTGCTCCCATTTTTAAACAGCCAAAATTCTATTCAAAAGCACATAGTTGTCAGAAGATGTAAATGCCCTAGAAGAGTGTAATTTGTAAGTAAAATAATTCTAAATATTTACCTGAAATAGTTTAAAAACTTCTGAAAAATTAATGTCACTATTTTTTGTCTAATCAACATATTTCTCAGTGGGAGAATTCACCATTTGGTATAAAAAAAGTATTGTCTGAAATTTCTCCTGGAACATTCACAGAGGAAAATGTGTAGGCATTCTAAAAAGAAGCAAAGTTTGGTAAGCAAAAGTTTTAATATTTAATGCTGTCAAATGATTTTTGAAGGATGATAAAGACATTTTTATTTCATCAATAAAGTCCAGATTTATATATCTATTGTATATCTATTAAGATATAAATTAGGAGGGGCGCCTGGGTGGCTTAGTCGGTTAAGTGTCCGACTTTCGCTTAGGTCATGATCTCGTGGTTCGTGGGTTCGAGCCCCGCGTCGGGCTCTGTGCTGACTGCCAGCTCAGAGCCTGGAGCCTATTTCAGAATCTGTATCTCCCTCTCTCTCCGACCCTCCCCTGCTCACGCTGTCTCTCTCCTAGAAATAAATAAAAATATTTAAAAAAAAAAAAAGATATAAATTAGGAAAGTCTGGGTGGCTCTGTGGGTTGAGCGTCTGACTCTTGGTTTCTGCTTGGGTCATGATCTCATGGTTCAGTGAGACTGAGTCCCATTTGGGGTTCTGTGCTAATAGCATGGAGCTTGCTTGGGATTTTTCTCTCCTCTCTCCTTGCCCCTTCCCCGCTCATGTGTTCTCTCTCTCTCTTTCTCAAAATAAATAAATAAAACCTTAAAAAAGATATAAATGATATTATACAATATATATATTAAAGTGCTGGTATAAAAGGACAATTCAGTACTAAAAATTTCAATGTTGATAGATAAAGAATTAAAAACAGATTGCTTTTCTAAATGAGAAATTTGGTTGACACATTTGAAATTAGAGGAAAGTGAAAGGAAACAAATGCACTACAGACTTGCTCTAGGATTGAGTGCATGTGTGTATGCATATGTTTCTGTTAAGTGCAGAAGATAGCACAGAAAAATGGACTAGCTTTCACTTCCTGTTGAGAATGGGGAAAGAAAGAGAAGATGAAAACAAATCAGCAGGGTTGAAGCCTTATCAATCTATGCGACTATTTATGAGCAGCAGATACACTAAAGCCTCAATACACTGCTAACCAGCAAGCAGAGCCCTTCCTAGGCTAGGAGCAAGCCATGGTAGTTTCCACTTACAAAAGCTGGTAGAAATGAAGGTATTCAAAGGTCAATTCATTCAAAAAATGACCTAGTGGGTGGAGAAGAGGTCAATGGAGCTACTGATAATGACTGGTGCCAGAAGGATTCTTATATTTGGGACACTCACATGCGATAACAATTAGCTCAAAATAGAAATCCTCCACATCTACTCCTTCCTAAAATTTTGCTGAAAAGTGGCAAGTGAAGGCGGGACTGAATGCAGGCAGAAGGTGCAGTCTTGCCCCTTCTCAAGGTGCTTGCAATCCGTGAACCCAAACACAGTCTTTCTGCTCACCTCCTTGTAGGGTCCAGGCTTAAACACTAGCCAAATTAGCTCACCACTAGTCAGCTAATAGCAACAGCAGAGGCTGAGATGTGACCCGGAGCAGGGGTTGTGGCACACTTGTACAGGAGCTGGGCTAACCAAGAGAGAGTTCAGTCTTCTTGAAGTTGTGGCCTTGTAGCATCCCTGCTCAACACTTGGTGACTTTTGAATGATTATTTTCTCACTTTAGCATCAACACACAGAACAGGGCTCCTTCTAACTGGAAGAAAAATAGCAAAAACAAAGCAATAAAACATCTCTCTATTGTTACTGTCATTCTGTATCCACTGTGCATGATATAATAAAGATATGTGAAGAAGCAGAAAGCAAAACCTACATTCAAGAAAAAAATTAACAGAAACCAACCCATAGACACTGGAAATATTGGAACCATAAGATAAGGAATTTATAGTTATTGTAAATATGTGTGGAATTATATATGAAAATAATAAAAGTTGGTAAACAAATAGTGAATCTTAGCAGCAGACCAGAACTGTAAACAGATCATTAGAAATCCTGAATATATGTAACCAACATAGGGCTGTTTAATATATCCATTTATTTTTGTATTTTTTGATCTAAGTTATTTTTTTCAAGAAACTTCTACATTTCAACTACACTTTTTAATTTGTTAGTGTGAATTTACTCACAATATTTCATTTTTAGACATTTAGTGTGTAAAAGGTCAGAGATATTATCCCCCTTTCATTCATGCTATTGCCAGTTTGTGTTTTTCCTCTTTTGTTTTTTACCAGTCTTTTAAGGGGTTATCAATTTCCTTAATTTTTTAAAGGACAAACTTGTGCATATAGTGATTTATCCTATTGGTTTTTTTTCTATTTCTCTTCTTACTTATTTTCATCTTTCTTTGGTCTAATTTGCTTTTTAAGTAGATTTTTTATCTTTTATCTTCTAATATAAGTTATACAATTTCTTCTTATCAGTACTCAAGCTATATTCCATTTTTGTTGATGTGTGTTTTTTATCATCCAATTCAAACTTTGCTCAATTTTCTTTGTGATTCATTCTTTGATCCATTCATGAAGCATTTTATACTTTGTGAAGTGCTTTCAACTTCAGATATTTTTATTAGGTTATTTTCATTCTACTGTGGAACAAAGGTAATATCTCCCTTTCTAATTTTGTATTTTCATCACTTTGGAAAACAGTTATAAAAACAATACACAAGGCCATGATCTCACTAAAAATTATTTGAAATGTTAGGAAAGAAATGAATGTTATTTATTTCATAAAATTGAGGAGGGATCATTTGCCAATTAACTATAAGTCATCATAAGACTAATACCAGATATTTCCAAGAACTTAAGAGAGAAGAAAATCATAAATAATTTTCATGAATGTAGATACAAATATCCCTAAGAATATATTAACATACTAAATCCAGAAAGATATAAAAATGAAAAATAATTTTGACTAAGTGAAGTTATTTAAGGAATACAAGACTTAGTTTATATTAAAAAATCAATCGGGGCGCCTGGGTGGCTTAGTCGGTTAAGCTTCCGACTTTCACTTAGGTCATGATCTCGCGGTTCATGGGTTCGAGTCCCGCTTCGGGCTCTGTGCTGACTGCCAGCTCAGAGCCTGGAGCCTGTTTCAGTCTGTGACTCCCTCTCTCTCTGACCCTCCCCTGCTCACGCTGTCTCTCTCTCTCTCTCTCTCTCTCCTAGAAATAAATAAAACATTAAAAAAAATAAAATAAAAAATCAATCTTGGTAGTTGGATACATTGATGGAATAAAGGCAAAAAATAATGCTCATCTCAGTAGACACACACACAAAAATTGACAATAATCAACCCTTCTTCATGTTAAAGACTCTCAGAATACTAGGAATAGAGGGAAATACCTCAGTTTTATAGAAAACATGTAAAATTCTATATCAAACATCATACTCAATAGTAAAATACTATGCATGTCCCAGTTAAGATTGTCTAATTTCAATAATATAAAGGCACATCACGAAATTTTTAAAAAGGAAAAATTATATGGACACTTCACACACACACACAAATGATATACAACTAGTCAATGAGCTCATGAAAAGATGATCAACATAATGAGGTATTAGGAAAACAGGAATTAGAATTAGAATGGGATTCCACTGCACTTTCATCAGGATATATAAAGTAAAAACAATACCAAATGATGACCAGGATAAGGAGCAATGAAATCTCTGCTACATTACTGGTTGAAATGTCAATCCCACAGTCACTGTGGAAAATAGTTTGGAAAACAGTTAAACATACACAAGTCTCAATTCTAACCACTGTACTTTTACACAACGAAATTAAAACATATGTTTGCTAAAAGACTTGTACAAAAGTGTTCATGGTAGCTTTACTCATATTAGCTTATATCTGGAAACAACCCAAATATCCATCAACCAGAGAATCAATAAACAAGTTGTGGTTTATTCAGGCAAGGAATACTTCTCTGCAATAGAAAGTAAACATTGTGTAGCAAAAAAAAATTCATGGAAACATTTTGAAAACATCATGATGAAGAAAAGAAATCAGACCCCAAAGAGCACATACTTTACGACTCCATTTATATGAAGTTTAGGAACAGACAAAAACTACACCTTAAGACTTATAAGGTGGGTGCCTATAGTTGGAGAGGGAATGGAATAGGAAATGATGCAAGAAGACCATTTATGGTGCTGTTAATGCTCTATAACTCTATTGGAGTGTTGGGTATGTTGAAGAGAAAAAATAATTTCCACTCTACCCTTCTAGGTTTTTGGCTATATGCTTGCTGTATACATGGGAGAGAACTAAGAAAACGGAGTAACTCTCCAAAATAGCAGAAACTATCACCTTAGATACTATCTCCAGTTACTAATAGAAAGATGTTGGTGGCAGAAGGGCAGAGGGGGTAGTTATAGAAGCTTTTCAGGCAAAACACAGTAAAAGAGGGTACAGTTATACAGGTTTAAGTCCTTGCCTTCTTCACTGATAATAGTTTCTAGAGATTTAGAATCATCTTTCTCTTCCTAGTATAGAGAGGAAGACATCCTTACAAATGGGGATTTTCCTTAGAAATGAAAATGTCTTTTATAAAAGAGTACCTTCTCAGTTTTCAGATCTTTTCCTATGTCTTCCATTTCTTAAAAATAACCAGCTTAGGGGTCTCCTGGTGGCTTATTCAGTTGAGCATCCAACTTGATCACAAGGTCGTGGAATCAAGCCCCACATCAGGCTCTACATTGAGCATAGAGCCTGCTTAGGATTCTCTCTCTCTCTCTCTCTCTCTCTCTCTCTCCCCCTCTCCCTCTCCCTCTCCTCTCTCTCTCTTTCTCACCCTCTTCTCCTCTCCTATCTCATGCTCTCCAGAAATATTTGTGCCCTTTACTGTATGCTATTATGTCTAAACTTTTAAAATGGTCTTTTAAAATCTGTTTAAAATCAACTATCTTGAGGGGCGCCTGGGTGGCTTAGTCGGTTAAGCGTCCGACTTTCGCTTGGGTCATGATCTCGCAGTTCGTGGGTTCGAGCCCCGCGTCAGGCTCTGTGCTGACTGCCAGCTCCGAGCCTGGAGCCTGTTTCAGCCTGTGACTCCCTCTCTCTCTGACCCTCCCCTGCTCACGCTGTCTCTCTCTCTCTCTCTCCTAAAAATAAATAAAACATTAAAAAAAAAAAATTTTAAAATCAACTATCTTGAATTCTCAATATTTTAGTTTAGAGAGATTATTTTTATTTGTTCAATGATATTTTAATTTATTCTTTTGCAAATTGCTCATGTCACATATTTATTATTAATTTTTCCTCACAACTTTCTTCCAATTATATATTCTAATATATGTAAATTTTCACAATTTTAGAATACATAAAATGAGGGTAACTTGGTTTATTTTAAAGGCTGCATTAGTGTTCGGTTGCTTATACTCAAATCCACCTCTGCTATGTGCTTTCTTCATTTTTAAAATGGAGATGATAATAAATGGGGATAAAATTGGGATAATAAACTTATAAGGTTGTTGTAACTGTTTAATATATTGACAAAAAAGTTCATAAATAGTGTCCAGCACATACTGCTATAAAGTTTTGCCATTAATTTTGTACATGTTTATACACACAAGCACTATATATATATATATATTTGTACTTGCTTTTCTCATAATTGGAATAGAAGCATAATAATTCAAAACATGCATATTTTGGAGCACCTGGGTGTCTCAGTTGGTTAAGTGTCTGACTCTTGATTTTGGCTCAGGTCGTGATCTTGTGGTTTATGAGTTCGAGCCCTGCAGCAGGCTCTGTGCTGACATTGTGGAACTTGCTCATGATTCTCTCTCTCCTTTTCTCTCTGTCCCTCCCCTCCTCCCTCCCTCCCTCTCTCTCTCTCTCTCTCTCTCTCTCTCTCTCAAAGCAAATAAATAAACTTAAAAAAAGAAATATGTATATTTCTCCTGTAAATATTAATTAATCATTTTACCTTGACTTCTAAAACACAGCTTTTCCTGTGTTCATTAGGGAACACCATTTCTACTATTAGGGTTTTAAGTCATTACTATGTTTAGAAAATGCAAATAATACTGTAGCCAAATAATTTGGGGAGGTCTGGATGAACCACTATTCAAAAGGCTTTTTCAGTAAGGATATAACTGAAGCTTTGATAAGATAAGAGGCATTGTGCATATGCACATGGAGAACTTGGACTGTGCAACATTTCCGAACATTAATTTAAAGAGAACTTTTAGTGAAATATCTTAAATAATTGAGGTTCTGTGAAGGGAGCTCTAGAAAATCGTGTCCCAGATGCAAAATTAGTAGAGTGGCACATAGAAATGTAGTAAATCAGAGCACCGGCAATGGTGTCAAAAATAGCTGCATTCAAAATTGTCCCTGTGCAACTGTGTGAACTGGGGCAAGATACTCAGCATCTCTAACCACCACTCACACAGCAAAGTAATTAGAGCAGAGTGGTTGACTATAGTAAGCTCATGGTAAAAGCTGTTTTTATCGCCAATATCATCATCACTCATCATCATCATTATCGTCTAAAAGTAATATTTGTTGAGTTTGGATTAGATATTTGTTCTGATTCCAATTTACATTTACAGAGGTCATTATGGAAAGCTGTTAATTAAAATAGTTGATTTGTAGTTTTCTGCAGATTCTCAGTAAACTGGAAAGTTACTTCCATTGCATGAATTATCAAGATTGTGCAACAAGTCACAGAATTATCTAGATTAATTTGACTATAGAGAGAAACAATCTGGCAGAAATAGTCTATGCACATTTAAAAATGTTATCTAGTTTTGAGCACTGATAAATAGAAAGTGATGTTAAGTATGTTCACATAGATGTTAAAAAGTTACACAGACTGACATTATATTACCTATTTTTCTTTGCATCCATACTTATATAGTCATTTTATTAAAACTTCATCTCACAGTATGATTCCTCAAAACTCTCTGCAGTTCTTTACTCCCTGAATGCTTTAATTTCTGATTACTTCTCTTCAAAATGTGGTGAAGAAAGCTGCTTTCTCTCTCAAATCATCTCTGACTTCTTGAGGCCCCACTAGTCATTATTCTGCAATTAAATGTATATTTTTTCATGAATGTATAAGATTTAATAACAATAGAAACACCATATTGTGATTGCTTAAGTGGCACTTTTCCTAGTAAATAAGTTTCTTGAAGTCACAAGTATGTATGAGTGTTTATGTTCCTAAAACATGCTATATATTATAGGTACTAATCCTCTTTCCAGAAATTCATTGTTTCTCTTTCTTGCTTTACTTAAATATACAAATCTGATTAGTTCTTAACTTTTTTATATCATCTTGTTTCCCAGATATATAGGATTTTTTAGTAAAGTATATATAGTTCTATCATCTCCATTTTCTGTTTAAGTTTATTTATTGGTTGAGAGAGAAAGTGAGTGCAGGGAATGGGAAGAGAGTGAGGGCGAGAGAGAAATCCAAGTAGGCTTGGTGGGTGCTGGGAGCACAGAACCTGTATGTG